>NC_063047.1:41048332-41145832 GCF_018812025.1 Megalobrama amblycephala
AATTCTTTATATTCATCTGTTTGTGCCAGACAGGTCAGACATCATCTGGGTACAACTAAACTCTAAACTTAACATATAAAGAAGGTTTGATATACAATATAATAATATATATATATATATATATATATATATATATATATATATATATATATATATATATATATATATGTGTGTGTGTGTGTGTGTGTGTGTATTATATTATATTATATTATATTATATATATATATATATATATATATCGGTGGATGGTTTTTAGAATTTGTTTTTATGTAAATATATTTATTTATTACACTGTTTAATTTAACTGTATCTATTGTTGTTTTTCATATTTTTCTCATTTTTAAATAAAAGTTTTTTCATTATTTATTGTAGTATTTATTTTGAATAAGTCTGTTTGTGTACATTCAAGGAAAATTAACTGTTATATTACAAGGCTGAAGAAAGAAAAATCTTGTGGCTGTCTTAAAACTTCATTGAATTTCAGACTTCAGTCCATTTAAGTCAGTCCATCTGCACGCTCCTAACACTCTCCAAAAATTACAAACACACACGGCATGTTTTAGACAAAACAGTCTCCCAGCAAACGTGAATGAAATTTTGGTCTGCAAAGACTTCTTTGACTAGAGGCCAGGCCACCAGCTCCTGTGCCCAGTGAAAGGTGTTTTTGTCTGGGGGGGAAGCTGGCAACTCGTGACTCTCCTGGCTGTCTGTCCTAATCTGCCAAAAAGAGTAACCTTACACTTTTATTACACCAGTGTGAAGCACTTTTGGGCTTCTTTATGACCACTGTCTGTTTAAAACCACTTTGTTCGTGGTCTCGGCCCCCCCACACACACTGTCTGAGGGAAACTCCACCAAGCCCCACCACCGCAAGGTTCATTCGAAAGCAAACGTATCTAGATTGCTGGTTGGCAAGATGAAATTCACAGTCTGCCATGGCCCTCTTCCACTTCTCAGCCTCTTTTTTTGTTTTTCAGGTAATGTATTTAAACCAAGAAGATCAACTATCTATTCCTTCTATCTCAGACACCTTTTTTGATGTTTACTCTCGAGCTTAGTGCACTTCTTAAAAACTATTCAATGTTTAATTTAGGTTACTTATTATTAATAAAGACAGGAATATTCTCCTCGAAAGACCTTAGTGTTTATTGTGATGTCTTTTAAAATATCTATGTCTATAATCTTTTCTGTTATGGAGAAAAAAACAAAACAAACAAACAAAAAACAGAAAAATAAATAAAACCCACAATAATTTCTCCAGTCAGTAAAGCTAGCCAGTATGTGTTCTTCACATCGACACTGGTTTTAAACAAAAATTTGCTTTTAGACAAACTGAACAGAAGAGGTTTAAAGCAGAAACGTCTCAGGTTACGTATGTAACCATAGTTACATCGTTCCCTGTTCTCAGGGAACTATGATTACATACGTAACCTGAGACGTTCCCTTTCGAAGGGAACTTCAACTCTTTGGGGAACGATATACCCATGCCGCCATGCTTAAGGAGAGTGCATGCCAAAAGATGGCTACACAAACGTCAAGCAGTTTCTAATGAAACGCCAGATAGCAACTTACCCTCGGGTCACACAAAGGCTGTCAGTGACAGCATTCCCTACGGCCAACAGCCCAAGCTGAGCCTCAAAGAGACCTTCCGTAGAAAGCCTACCAAGGCCGCTAAAAGCATCTGGGGCCAACTTTTCAGAAGAAAAGTGGTCCCTTAAAGGGAATGTGGCCAGGGAATCGAAAGGAGCCCCGGCCAGTCACTAGAGGGGAACGAAGTCACCCCCAATGCCACCAGGGAGGCCGACCTGGTCTGATGAAGGACAAACTTAGTCTTGGCCAACCCTGTCTGAATACAGAATCTCAATAATGCATTCTTCAGAGAAGAGAGCAAGTAAGAGCGGCTGCGAGAGGGGCAGTAAGCAACTCAAACCCATGCGTAGAGATGGGTATCCTGGAGAGCAGAACTCAGCTAAGTGCTATAAACCCTCGTATGGAGGGGAGCATAATCCGCTCACCCATCTCACTCTCGCTTCTTCCTCCTCCCGTCTGTCTGGGCTCAGATACAAATCTGAACGGCTAGGGGTTTTTCTGTGCCCTCCTGATCTCAAACGCGGAGATCGGGAAGGAATGGAAAGTTTATGGGAGCTGCAGCGTTCATGGACAGAAAGGAACCGCTTGTTGAGCCATCCGCGCGCGGCCCCTTTCTTAACGCGCTCTCATGGCAGCCGCAGCCTGCCAGCACCAGCAACTCCGCATACACAGCAGCCAGAGGAGTGCTCGCTGCCGGACGCGATGACGTCAAACACGGACGTCATCGTCATCCAACAACTCATCCTCATCAGCCCCCGGGGGAGCTGAGAGAGAATACAACTTTCTCAAACTTCCCAACGAGCTCACCTGCAAGCTTCATGATTGCAGCCGCCGTTTTGCCTCAGCACAAACGGGACCAGAATCACCAGGCACAGATGCGGACACCTCTTCCCTCGAGAAGAGTGCCAAGTGAGAACGAAGCGTCCCGAAAGGGAGACGCTCACAGTAAACAACAGACAAACACACAAACAGCGCCCTCAAGCACTGTCTATGCGCGTTCCTCTCCAGACAGAAAACGCCCAGAAATGTGTATATCAAGTGTCACACTCTCTTGAACGTTTGTAAGACATAATATAGATACACTTACCGAAGTCGATACAATCGCGATCAGACAGAACAGTTCCGAAAGACAGTTCCTGGTTCTCTAGGCGCTCCTTATATACTTCCGGGTCGCGCTATGATGATGTCATAGGCTGTCGCCGGCCAATATGATTGGAGTTTTTTGATACCTGGCTTTTAAACATCAGCTCACATGTGAGACGTTCCCCAAAGCGTGATTGAACGCAGAGTTGAAGTTCCCTTCGAAAGTGAACCATGATTTTCATTTAGACCAATATAAAAATGCACTGTACATAAATGATATGGTTGTTTCACTTTTTTCAGAGTGTTTATTTCCAGCAAACCGCAAGAAGTAACAAAATGTATGTGCAAGCACACAAACACATCTTTTGACGTAGCTGGTCACAGAAAGAAAAATCTTTTAACACGCCATCACAATATGTGATCAAACAATATTGATAGGTTAAAATGTTTAATTTATTAGAGAATTAATGAAACCTACAGTATTGAAACTCAAAGGTTTCATAAAACATCTTGGTTCCCGGTTCCCTGAGAACGGGAACAAGACAGTGTGTCATGGAGATGATGCTATGGGAACATGAAGCATGTGTCTGAAGCATATGTGTGTTACAAACAAATCTTGATTGGCTATCCCAGTCAGGTGACGTCACAGGTGCTGGCAGGGTATATAAAAGCACCTAGAGAGAACATCATCAACTTCATATCACCTGAAGGAAAGTGTACAGGCATGCCAGAGGTATGGCAACATGACAAAGTTCTGCTTCTCAGGGAACTGCATATACATACTTAAAGGGAGACTCAGTAGTATTTCAAATACATTGTTTGGAAGTTAGTCGGGCCGATACCAACAACAAACGTCTAACCAATCAACATTAGGGGGCATATGACGATCGAAGAGAGAGGTGGAGCAAGAAGGAGATTTGAAAATAAGAAAAAAAAAACTGAAATGGGACACAATACAAAAGAGCTCAAAAGAATATCACTGGAATGAAGGTTTATGCCTGGGCAAGCACTTTAGGACCCGCGTTTACATTAGAAAAGCTTTCCAGTGCTGGAGAGAGCAAAGTGGGAAGGCCTGAAAACAGATGCGGAGGCTGCTTTGATCCCGCTACTCACATGAGTTGTAAGATTGAAAATATCCAAAGATATTTTGAAATGAACAAAGACATTTGCTTTACTGTTTCAACCCCCTCTCTCTTGCTACAAAGGCCATTTGGAAGGCACAAAGGTGCTGATAGTGATCAAGCCAAAATGTATGTACATTGGGGGTATACAAATGGTCGCACCTTTAGTACAGTGGGGGAAGTTTTAATCTTCTGATTGGTCAGTTTGAATGTCTCACATTTGGGTTTCAGTCACATGGTCAAAGAAGGGATAAAAGAAGATTGTAACTATTGCTCTGGGTTCTCTTTGGATTCTTGGCTTTTTCTTGGGCATTCTCTGGCCCTCTCTCTTGGTGCATGCTGGGAGTGTTTGGGTGTGTGAGGGTTCTCACGAGGGGAGGGTGATTGTGTGTTTGTTGCTTATCTTTTCTAAACTTTTTCAATCTTTCATTTAAGTTATTTTTTTTGTAGTGATAGTAGTATATTTTTTTGAGGATCAGGTTGGGAGCGGGATGGCGTCCCTTACGCCATGTGTTTCCCTTCGGCATGGAATTAGGTGTGTGACGGCAAACTGGGTGAATGTGGAGGAAGTGTGTTATCAAAACATCTCATCTGCTTCGCGAATGAATAAAGCAGTGGTTGTGTTTGTAAAAGAAGAGAGCCAAGTGAATCGTCTTATAAGCAGTGGAATAGTGGTAAGTGGAGACTTTATTACTGTTTCGCCTTTGGATGCACCAACTGTTAAGGTAACTATTTCAAATGTGCCGTCTTTCATCCAAAGTAATGAGATATGGGAAGTTAGCTAGCGCAATTAAAACAGTTCCTCTTGGATGAAAACATGAAGCGCTCAATTTTATTTTCTGAAAGTGTGAATATTTTAAAGATAGAAGAAATTGTTAAAGGAAGATTATTATGAACTAAAATTGAATATAAAGGAATAATATTTGTATTTGTTAATGTTTATGCTCCGAACAATGTGTTTTATGGAATTAAGGAAGGTTACTGAAAAATATGATGATGATGTTTGTCTAATATTAGGAGGTTATTGTAATTGTACAACAGACTTCATTGTTGACCGAAATGGGGAAGAGCCGCATAATAAATCAAGTGATGCATTAAAAAAAATTATAAATTAATTTCAATTAATAGATGTATGGAGAACAAGAAATGAATGAATAAAGCAGTATACATGGGTAAAAGTAGTTGATAACAGAATTACTGGAGCGAGATTGGATAGGTTTTATTTTTAAAAAAAAATATGGAACAATAAGGTGATGAATACTTTTATTAGACCTAATGGTTTTTCAGACCATCATATGGTCATATTAGATGTTAATTTGAAGAAGACATTTAAATCTAATTATTACTGGATTTTTAATGTAAAGTTATTACAGGATGTCTCTTTTTGTGAAAAATGTAAATTGTTCTGGAATATTTGGAAATTGAAGAAAAATTCTTTTGAAAACCTAAGCCAATGGTGGGATGTGGGAAAGGTTAATATAAAAATGTTTTGTCAAAATTACGCTTTCCACTCATCAAATATGTTGAAAGCACAGTGAAAGCTTTACAAAGTGACATTGAGTTTGTAGAAAAACAAGCTGTAAATAATAATGAAGATGTACAGTGTATTGGGTTAAAGAAGAAAAGACAAGAACTGAGTTTATTTCTACATGAACAAGCAAAAGGAGCACTGATAAGATCAAGATACTGTTCCATTAAAGATATGGATGCTCCAAGTACATTCTTTTTTAACCTTGAAAGAAAGCATGTTCAACAAAAAATGATGTGCCATCTTTGTCGTTCGGATGGATCAGTTACATCAGATCCTACAGAAATGAGGAGATTGGCAGGAGACTTTTATAAACAATTATATAGAGCTGAGAGTTGTGACATGGACTGTACTGAGGACTTACTTAAAGAGTTACCTCAGCTTGGAAAAAACAAAAAAAACAAAAAATGTAGATGATTTAGTCACTTTTCAAGAGTTCACAGAGGCTATGAGCCAAGGCAAATCACCTGGAATTGATGGATTACCGGTGGAATTTTATCAACAATTTTGGGACCTAATAGGACCCGATTTATATAAAGTAATTCTAGAATGCATCAAAGGTAATTCACTTCCAATAAGTTTTGTCATTACCTCCAAAAAAGGGAGACCTTGGACTGTTAAAAAACTGAAGACCTGTATCGCTTTTGGGTCTGGACTATAAAATCTTTTCAAAGTGTTTAGCAAATAGACTCAAACACTGTTTAGATTTGCTGATCCAAAATGATCAAATATATTGCATTCCTAAGAGAGCTATTATACAGTAGATAGACTTTTTTCATTGAGAGATATAATTGATTTTAATCAGAATAATAAGAATGATTTGGGAGTGTTGTTGTTAGATCAAGAAAAAGCATTTGATCGTGTGGATCATATCTATTTAAAGTGTTAAAGAGTTATGGTTTTGGTGATGGTTTTATTTCATATATTCGGTTGTTGTATTCTAATGTTTATGTGATGGTGAAAGTGGGGGGTGGTTTAAGTGCTCCAATTCCTGTGACAAGAGGTATAAGGCAAGGTTTTCCAATTTCAGGACAATTATATAGCCTAATAATTGAAACTTTAGTTGAGGAGGAATTTAAAAGGAACCATAATTCCTCAGGTTAATGGTCATTCTAAGGTCGTTTTATCAGCCTATGCAGATGACATTACTGTTTTTATTACAGGACAAAAAGACATTGACATTTTAACAAAAACTATTGAACTATACAAAAAAGCCTCTTCTGCCAAGGTTAATTGGACAAAACGCAAAGGATTTATAATTGGTAATTCTGAAAACAACTTCCAGAAGGGGTTGCAATGGAAAAAAGATGGACTAAAAATTTTAGGAGTTTTTTTAGGAAATGAACAATTTCAAAAGAAAAACTGGGAGGGTTTGATAGAAAAGGTGTCTGCCCGATTGTCGAAGTGGAGATGGCTAATACCACAATTGTCATATCGAGGAAGAGTTCTGGTAGTAAACAATCTGGCTGCTTCTACTTTGTGGCATAGGACTATGGTCATGGAGCCACCAGAGGTGTTGATCTCCAATATACAAAGGACAATAGTACATTTTTTTTGGAATGGACTGCATTGGACTCACGCTGCAGTATTATACTCATCAGTACAGGAAGGCAGCCAAGGACTTGTGGATGTGAGAAATAGAATTTGTGCTTTTAGGCTACAGGCTGCACAGATATTTCTCTATGATAAAGATGTGTTATGGGGAAAAACTGCAAGTGCAATCATGAGGAGAGTTGGTGGCTTTGGACTTGATAAACAATTATTCTTAATGAAGCTTGAGGAGATGAACTTGTCTGAGCTCACTGGTTTTTATAGAGCTATGTTACAAACATGGAAAACTGTTCTAAGAACAGAGCAGAATGTGGACAATCAAGAACATTGGGCACTGGAGCAACCACTTTTCTTTAATCCAATGATTCAAACCAGATTGCTGTCTTCTCTGACTGTACAACAATGTTTATTGAGGAATGGAATTGAATAAATTGAATAAAGCTAGATCATTTATTGAACGAAGAAGGGTGGAAATCGCTTGATGAACTTAAAGAGGCAATGAGCTTGAGATCTGCTCGTCTTGTGTCAAATTTAAAAGAAGAAATTTACAATGCATTGCCAAGTGGAAACAGGACATTTATTGCACAAAGACATGGAAATATTCAGGAAATGGCAAATGATATGGATTTTCCAGAACTGGCTGTTACTCCAGCATTAAAGGAGGTGGAAGAAGAAGTGGTGGATACAATGTTGTACTCTAGGACTCCACAGTGTTGTTCTTTTAAGAGCATTACAAAGAAAGTAATGTACAATATTACAGTAAAAATGATCCATCAAGATTCATTGAGAAAACAAAAAGTCTCAAAGTGGCCAGATTTGTTGAGCCCAGATTTCCTGATAAGAGACAGGTAGAGAGCCCTATATAAACCTCCTGTGGAGAAACGTACTGGCGATCTACAGTGGAGGATAATTTATGGGGCAATAGCTACAGACGGACATGTGGCACACCTGAATACAGCTGTAAAGGGTGATTGTAGATTCTGTGGAGAAAAAGAAGATTTAGAGCATTTGTTTTTAAAGTGTGAAAGATTAAAAGGTATCTTTAAATTGCTTAGGAGCTAGTTTAGGAAATTTGATGAGAAATTTTCTGATGAGGTGTTTATTGGAGGAATAAAGTATACATTTTCAAAAAGGAAAAAAAATGCAATACAATATTGTCACACTATAGCAATGCTCTCCCACATATTTTGCTATTGTAACTGTGCTTATTTCCGTCATTGGTATAAGTTGCAGTGGGTGGTAATAGACAAGAAATGTACAGTTTTCTACCATGTTGCTGATAACGTTTCTTTAGTCGCTCGGCAAACCTTACAGCCTGAACCCCTGTAGTAGGTGTTCCACCCTTACAGAGTACACTGGATTTTGATTGTCTGGAGCTGCTGTGCTGTTTGCAACAAACAACGAACACTTTGTATTTACTCTTGTGTACTGTACGTTCATTTTTTGTGTTTCATTGTCGTTCGCTCATCAACTGCGCTTTATTTTTCGCGAAGCATTTTGTTGCGCGTCAGCTGTGATAAACATACATCCACTCGCATTGCGTGTGTAACAGTGGCCAGATAGTGAGAGTTTTGCTGTTAAACTACTGCACGCTGATGGCCACTAGAGAATGCAGTGTTTAGCATCATTGTTAACGCACTCACCTCGCATGCCAGCTGTGATGGGGCCGGGGTTTGAGACCGGCTTGGAGCAGGGTGGTTAGGATTGGAGTGTGACTTTTGGAGGTGGAGCAATGAAGAGAGAGGTGGGTTTGTTTGGGTCAACAATATCAACAATGTCCAACAGCATTGTTCAAATTCTACTTAGAGCACCTTTAAACAAGACTGCGGCATGGAGTTGATGCTATGGGAAAGTAATACACACTATGCCATACCTCTAAACTCCCGCCACCGGGAATAACAGACAGATAAAGGTGCGGGAACCGAGCAGCGAACTGCCCATTTTTCCTTTTTCTGTCCATATGAAATATGAAGGATACTGAAACTGCCTCTATACCCAGTTCACTGGAGTGCAGCAGATGACCAAGTGGAACACGACAGCGTGAAATGCCCAATCCCTTCATTTATGTGCCACCAGGGAGGCACATCAATATCAACTCCATACTCCTAGTACTGAAACAGGCAACAGATGAAAAAGTGATATAAAATTTTTGTCATATTCACTTCACTATTGCATCGCCCATCCTGCACTAAGAAGAGCAGCAGGTAGACAAGTGGAATTCAATAGCGTTAGAGCCCAAACTCTACACCTGCAACACCTAATACACAGGGGAAGCATGTCCATATTATCTCCACAGTGCAAGCTTCTGGAGAAACAAATAAGGAAGTGAATGTAACAATCACTGTACAGTCTAGCTTTACTGCTAAGTAGACATCAAGGGTGGAACAGAAAAAAGGGCAGGATGCTAACAGCGGAAAAGTGTGAAGCCAAAAGAGGCTTTCTTTGCCTTTTGGCTGAGATGACTTCCCTTAGATCCTCCTTCTGCTTCTTGCGAGATCCCCTTTAAAAAAATCCAGGTGAGAGCAGAGCCTCGAGGGCTGACCAAACATGCTCCAAGAATGATCTCAGAAACTCATGAGAATCATCAGGCGTTTTAAATGACCTGGCGTGGTACACCTAAATGTGCTAGACATTGTTTTCTTTCTCCTAACCACACACACAAAATCTTATGCACAGACAGACAAACGGATTCCTGAAGTCAAAGAAGCTGATAACATTCTCACTAAGCACCCTTATATACACTTCCAGCATGTCTGTGATGTCACCTGACTGCGGTAGCCAATCAAGATTGGCATGTAACACACATGCTTCAGACACTGGCCCATGTGGAGTGTTCCTATCGTCAACTCCATGATGCAATGTTCCACTTCAAATAGAGAACTAATATCATGAAAATGGGTTGTTTACACAGCAGACGAGGTCTCCTAGAGGCATTAGGTCTTGTGTGACTACATCAGTCAAAGTGTCCTGGAGACGGATATAAGTTTGTTTACATACTGTATAGATACAAATGATGACAAACAAAACAGCATGTAACAATCCTATGTAGACTTGAATTCAGAAAGCTTTGGACCATGGCTCCTGAAAGATCTCCACAAAATCTTCCTAGCTACCCTGGTATAGTGTTTCTCAACCCTGTTCCTGGAAGACCCCTAACAATGAACATTTTGAAAGTCTCCTTTGTCTGACACACCCATTTCAGGTCCTTGAGTTTCCTATGATGAGCTGATAAGTTGAATCAGGTGTTTTTGAATAGGGATAAACACAAGACACACACCCGCCTGCTCTTTCCAAGTTGATCCAAGGATCTTAATTAGCTGGTTTATATATGCTTGATAAGAGTTAATAATGATAATTTCCTCAACAACTAGCCCACCTATGCAGTACACTTCGACTACAGAACTATTCAAAGTTAATTGTTTCTCATGTGGATGTCTGTAAAAATAAATTTGCATGGCACCTCAGTGATAAAACTCATACATTTAGATGGCAATTTATTCACAAGTTTAGTGATCCTACGTACCCGGGAACGTGCTGCTCATGTAGTCGCATGATTGTCTACTGTAAATAAAATGTCATATGCTTGGAATTATACAAATAAATTCATATTTAATTTAATAATAGGTAAATGATATCCTATTTATTATGTGATTATTTAAATCTCGTTTAAAAATAGGAAGATAGACATGAATGAAATGGTTTTTCTCAAAATTATCATGATCAAAATGTAATGTTAAAAATATGGAAATGAGCGGAAATGCAGCCTCTAGAAAATACCTTATGTAAATACCTTATATCCCTATGAGAAATTATTACAGTCCGAATAGGGCTTAAGGTTATGTTTGTAATGGAATACTACAAGACTGCTAACGTCTCAGTTACGACTGTAACCTTGGTTTCCTGAAGAGGGAACGAGACGCTGCACCGAAGACGCTGTGGGAATTCTCTGCATCATTGCGTCATGACGCACATGTGAAATCAGTCCAATGGTGTGACGAGCATCAGAGGCAGGAGACGTCACGTCCAGAAAACTATAAAGCATGCCCAAAGAGTGCAGTGTTAGCTTCTAAATGTCTGATGTAAGTTGCTGACAAGCACTCAGGAAGTATGGCAGGCCGACGCAGTGTCTCGTTCCCTCTTCAGGGAACAGGGCGACGCAGTGTCTTGTTCCCTCTTCAGGGAAGCAAGGTTACAGTAGTAACCAAGACATTCCCTTTCAAGAGAACTCGCGATGCGTCGAAGACGCTGAGAGAACGCTTATACTCACGCCGCCATATTGACAAGTGTCTAGTGTGAAATTATAAAAGCACAAGGACAAGAGCACCCAAGCCTCTGGTGTAGAGCTCAAGTTCAGTTCATAGAACCTCACCAATTGTGTACGGTTGTAACGATCGGCCCTATAGGTCGATTTTACATTGATTAAAATGGGGTCAGATTAAACTGTGCGAGAGGTTATGAGTGTTTAAAAAGAGGAGACAGACAACAGAAATGAATAAATAAAGTGTATTTACAATTTCCACATGGAACTTAAAACAACACAATAAAACTAGAAAAACTTAGGCTGTTTAAAAGCAGGGAGTCCATTTACACCATACCCTAAAACAGTCCTTAAGAGTCCTAGTAGAGTGCTGATAAAGTCCCAATGTGAAAGTGTCCACCGGTGTATATACAAAGTCCATGGAAGTGTTAATCCAAGTGAAGGTGATGTGAATTGCTGGAAAGGCAAGTCCATAAAATGCAACTCCACAGTCCAGCTGATTTGTGATCACGTTTATAATGAGGGGGTGATTGTTTGTCATGCTGCCTCCTTTATACTGGCTTACTTCCTGGTTCCTGTCATGTGATCAGTCACATGACAGGCAGACCCATACACATTTAAAGACATACACACATTAAAAAAAGTAAGAGGAATAAAATGGCTAAGACAACATGTAACCCAATTAAAACTCAAATATACATAAAACCATCATGTTATATATATATATATATATATATATATATATATATATATATATATATATATATATATATATATATATATATATATTGAGTGGATAAAACATGTGTCTTGTATGACAGTGTCACACGGTGAGGACCAGCCTGCCGCATCACAAACATCTTGAAGCAAAACTCCTGACAAGAGAGCTTTAGAGGCAGCCATACTCCTAGTAGAGTGGCCCCGGACTGACATGGGGAAAGTTGTCCCGTAGCCTCAACTATCCACTTGCTCATCTTCTGCTTAGTTGCTGGGGACCCTTTGCTAGGAGACCCAAAACAGTGCAGATCTGTGAACATAAGCATCTAATGCACAAACTGGGCACAGCAGATTATTACATTCCTGGTCTGGATCCCTGAAGGGAGGAGGACAGAAGGCTAGCAGCACAATAGATCTAGCCACATTAGTGTGGACCTTTGGAATGTACCCTGGCCTAGGTTGAAGGACCACCTTTACCATGCTGGGTGCAAATTCCAAGCACAAAGGGGCAACCGAAAGAGCTTGCAGATCTCCTATCCTATCCTAGCTTGCACTTGACAGGCCTTGGAGCACCAAAGCCAAGTCTCAAGCCGGCACCCTAGTGCTTACTGCAGGCCTCAGCCTCAAAGTGTCACGGAGAAAATGTGTGACCAATGGGTCTCTTCCTACAGACATTCTACCCAAAGGCATGTGATAAGCATTTATGGCTGCCACATAAACCTTTAAAGTGGATGGAGATAACCCTGCAGTGAATTGCTCTTGCAGGAACTCCAGCACTGTACCAACAGGGTAGTTAACTTGGTCCAGTAGATGACCACTGCACCAAGAAATGTAGACTCACCACTTCAGGGCATACAATTTCTTCATGGAGGGAGCTCTGGAGTGGAGGATGGTCTCAACAACCTCAGTTGAGAGACCAGAATCTATGAGCTCAGAGGCCAAGCCCATAGTTTCCATAGTTCTGGGCAGGGGTGAAGTACTGATAATTTTCAGGCCTGGAAAGTATGGAAAAGGCAACAGAAATGCGGCTACTTGATTTGCGTTCAGTTCATTCATAGAATTTACACTCATTGACTTTACAAACTCATTCTGTAGTGATTTTAGAGGTTTGTATATAATATTGTGGGTTCCCCTGGCTCACTGGTTCCAATGCAGTTTGGAAATTTATGGAATTTGATTTATGTAATTTCCAGGTCTGGAAAAGTGTGGGGAAAAGAAAACAGCATGGAAAAATATTTGTTTCAAGACTATTTCCCCTATCTTTTGAACTTCACTAAACAAATGTGCGTGTGCCACTCAAATCAGCAACAGATAAAGGAGCAAACATGTAGACGATGTAGACCTAAAATGTATATGTATCTTTGATTATCTTGACAGAGAGCAGGTTTGTTTCTCAGAGACGGAGCGCAGCTATTTGATTTGTGATCATGCCGTGCTAATTCCATTCATACACGTATCATATTGTGTGTGTATATATATATATGTATCATGCTATATGATCCCCTGGCTCACCTGTTATCCAGCAAACACGATGAGTGACTGTTTTAGTTTCAGCCGAATATTATTCAACAGAATTATTCGTTATCCATTTTCCGTTTTGAAGCCATTATCCGTGCCTTTCCAAATAAGGTATTCAGCTTAAGGCACACCCCTAGTAGGTCCCTCCTGACCGGAATCTCCTAAGGAGAGCTGTCAAGGAGAGACACAAGATCCGAAAACCATACTCTGCCCGGACACCGCGGGGCTGTCAAGATGAGACAGACATTGTTTTGGAACTCTCGGGAGCAGTGCAATCAGAGGAAATGCATACAGACATAGCCTCTGCCATGTCTGAACCATAGCATCCAGTCTGAGAGAAGCTGGATGTGTGAGGGAGAACCAAAGTGGACAGTGAGACGTCTCTCGAGACACAAACAGATCCACTTGAGTCTCCATTCCCTCAGCGCCTGCCTTGACAGGATGTCTGCTCCCTGGTTTTGGCACCCAGGGATATAAGCTGTCCTGATTGAAAGCAGCTTCCCCCGGGACCCACAGGAGGATTTGGTGCGCCAGTTTGCAAAGTGGACACTAGCGCAAATCCCACTGGTAGGCGACCACCGATGTGTTGTCTGAGCGGACGAGCACATTGTGGCCCCTGAGGTCTGGGAGGAAGTTCTTCAGAGCCAGAAAGACAGCCATCATTTCCAGACAGTTGATGTGCCAGGAAAGATGGTGTCCCCTCCACAGACCTTGAGTTGAGCGACCCTCTAGGATCGCTCCCTATCCAGTGAGAGAAGCTTCTGTCATTAGCATCTTGGAACGACAAGGAGCTCCCAGCAAGGGGCCTTGGCATAGGAACCAGGGTTTCTTCCAGATTACCAAGGCACATAAACATCGTCGTGTGACCTTGATCATGCGAAAAGGATTGCCCCTCGGGGAAAACCCCCTGGTCCTGAGCCACCACTGTAAGGGTCTCAAGAACAGCAGGCCAAACGGTATCACATTGGATCCTGAAGCCATCAGACCCAACAGTCTCTGAAACTGTTTCACAGTGAATGACTGGCCTAGCTTTATTCGGTTTACCGCTGACAGGATTGACTTGATACATGCAGGGGACAGATGTGCCTGCATCGTAGTCGAATCCCATACCACGCATAGAAAGTGGTCCTCTGAGCTGGAGAAATTACACTCTTTTTGGCGTTCAACCCTAATCTTTCCACACCGATGCATTCTTGCTGACTGTGCATGCTCCGCAGTGCATGCTCCGCTCCCAAACAAACAATGCAATGATTGTGTGTATCCCCAACCGATCTGTGTCCGGGCCGATTACCGAGCTTGGAGCCCTCTCCCGGACAGCACGCCAAATACGTTTATCAATTAATTTACCTGACTTATTTGTAAGTGTGAACTCTTGAAATATAGCGCTTACTGATGACACAGAAGGTAGCGCTGCACTTTTTGGCATGCTTTATAGTTTTCTGGTTGAGACGTCACCCACTGATTTCACATGTGCTTCATGATGCAATTATGCAGAGTGTTCCCACAGCATCTTCAATGCAGCGCGAGTTCCCCTGAAAGGGAAGTGCATACTGCACAATATACACAATGTTTTCAGTGCATACTGTTTCACATACTATTTTTTAAAAGTATTCCAGTTACATTGCTTGTTTAATTCAGATTGTGTATATTTAGACTAATTTTGTGTGCAGTCCAATCAAGCAATAAATAATGTGTTAAGAAGGAGATGTTATTGTGGCTATATCACTTCTGGTACATTCATAACAGTTAAAATGTAAGGTCAAATTTAGTACATTGTATTGTGGGATGCAGAACTCCACACTGTGTCTTGTAGTTGTATACACGAAAATAGGTCAGACACACTTTTCATAGCAACCCACACTCTGAAAAGTAATTCAGGGGACCTGTTACCACAACTTATATAAATGCATGGTTGCAAGTTAAAAATTCTAATTTATTGTTTTAATTAAACTTTTAAGTTGCAAACATTATTTTGTAGAGTTCTGTTGACACAATAATGTTGATCATTAAATCAACTTAATATCATCTGTAATTTAAACTCAAATTTATGTGTTAATTGGCTTTTTTAAATTAGGTTGTAGTAAATACAAAGTTCTGGCATGAAACTCTAATGGGCAAGCTAATAGGTCCTTTAACACAACCTGCTAATTATCGCATCATTATCTATAGGTCACAGATGATTTGTTCCTGCTGTATTAGTAGCCAATGAGCTTGCATGCTTAATCTTTAAAAACATGAGTTGTCATCATTGCTTAGCAGCGCAGCGTGCTTCAGAAACCTTCCACCTTCCCCAGCTCCACCTGTATAGATCTGCTACGGTTGTTCATGTACTCTATATTGTACAGCAGCAGCATGTCTTACTTGCTCACAGCAGCGTGTCGTGTATGTATTGGCGGTAGCAAGTCCCATACTTGCTCTGCAGCAGCAGCAGCAATAATCAACAGCAGCAGCAGCAGCAGCGTAGCAGATCTATTCCGCCAAGACCAAATATATCTACATTGTCATATCCATTACCATGCAAACACTCCGAGAGTTGTCATGACAGAACTTAATGAAATTCATGATAACTTTGTGATAACTTCGGAAATTAGTCAGTGGATTTCTAGTTCACAGCATGCTTTGCATAGGACTGGAATAAATGTTGAAATTAAGTGTTCATTTATTTGTTTTTAGTGAAGGGAAAGACCTGTTAGTGTTTAATACTATGTATAACATTTAAAAGAGTTTCTGTAATGTTGAAGTTTTTGTGGTTACCATTATGCTGAAGAGTAGATACATGAAGGTAAACACAACATTGACTCTATAAGCAATGACTGCACTAATGCCAGTGACAATATCTTACTTGTTCATTAAATATGCATGTTAAATAAGTTATGTTAGCATGTGCTATGATAGCTGTTGATTTGATCTAGAAATAGATTAGATTGGTTCCAGGGCTACAACTGATAGTTGGAGCGACAATTTTTTCAGTAATCAACTTAAAAAATTGTGTTTATGCTACAAATTATTTAGTTCCTCTAACTCAGTGTAGTTTGTTGGTTGAACTTAAGTTCACTAAGTTACTAACTCAAAAAATTGGTGCAAACTGTTGC
Source organism: Megalobrama amblycephala (assembly GCF_018812025.1). Lineage (NCBI taxonomy): Eukaryota > Metazoa > Chordata > Actinopteri > Cypriniformes > Xenocyprididae > Megalobrama > Megalobrama amblycephala. The sequence continues at coordinate 41,064,791 of NC_063047.1, forward strand.
GTTATTTTTGTTGTTGTTTATTTTTGTTGTTGTTGTCATTATTTTTTTGAGTGCATTGTATTCAACTGTGTATCATTAAGCTCCATCGTTTGGTCTGTATTTAAATCCTCTGTTCAGTTCAGCTCTTTTTCTGGTGTCTTCAGTGTTAAAGGTTGGTTTATGTTACTTCTGTGTAGTTCTTGTGTGCCAGAGTGTTTTTGTTTTATTTAGTTTATTTAGTTTAAATATGTCTTTACTACCTTTATGGGCCTTGAAATTGATTATGACATTGCTGTCATAATCAATTTCAATGCTCTTGAATTTCATCAAAAATATCTTAATTTGTGTTCCGAAGATGAACAAAGGTCTTACGGGCTTGGAACGACATGAAGGTGAATAATTAATGACAGAAATGTCATGTTTAGGTGAACTTACCATTTAATAAAGTAAGACTGTTGAAAATAGATCCTAGTAGTGTATATATAGTACTAGTAGTATATATCCTATTCCAAACACACACCTTGTGATGCGCCTTTCATACACTGTAATCCTACATATTTACAAATATCCTCACACTGCCATGAAGGATATGCCTTAAACCTCTTTCATTTTGACAATTTTAAAACTGCAATAAGGATTAAACCACAGACATTTATTTTATAAATATATTTGTTTTACTTCATGTCATCTACAAAGATAAGCTGTAAGTCTAGTAAAGATTTTAAATCACCACACAGCTGAGAGAATGCCCTTTTCACAGACTACATAACTGTAGACTGGACTGAATGGTCAATTACAGAAATTAAAGGCTTTATTTCATGTATGTTTTCTTTTTGCACAAGGACAATAAATGTCAGAAAATGACGTCTGATTGTTCCATTATTACCATGCCAAAAATCTCGGGCTGTCTTCTCTAGGGGCTGAAAACATGTGTTTCACTATTAGCAAGGGAGTGTAAATGTCTGTGATAAAAGTCTGGGATCAGCTGCCAGTGGTGTTTTTATACTGTTCTCTCTCTCGCTTTCTTCTCTCACTCACTTTCTCAGCTGTTTCCCCAGCTGCTGAGGACCTCTGAGCAGCAACAGCTGCTACGAACAAAACAACTCCCACTGCATTACAGCAAGGGATTGACTAAATAAAATGTTATGCCAAAATAATCTCTAACCTAAAAGGAAATATCACACATGATTGATATCGTTCCAAACCTGTATGCGTTTCTCTCTTTCTTTTGTGGAACACAAAAGAAGACATTTGGGAAAAAAAAAAAAATGTCCATATAGTGAAAGTCAATAGGGTCCAATTATGTTTGGACTTGAATGTTCCTCAAAACATTTTTGTTTACTTTGTTTGGTTCTCCACATAAGAAATAAAGTCATACAAGTTATGAATGACATGACGGTGATTAAATGATGACTGAATTTTCATGTTTGAGTAAACTATTCCTTTAAGTTTTCACTTTAGTAAACCCAAAGTATTATGGGAGTGACAGATTACCCAGTAACCAGAATAGCTGAGAATGATTAATTCCAATAAGTCTTCAACAATTGAGCCCAAAGCCCCCAAATTTCCTCCACACATATGGCCGTTGCTGAGTGTTAGGCTCCTCACGTACAGAGTGGATCGGGGCCAAACGTGGCCCGTCATAGTGCAGGGGCTGCCTCTGCTGCAGAGCTCTTTTCACAGATTCATTCATCTGACAACATAAACAGAAGAAATTAATGTCACAGGTTAACAGATTTAGCTTTTCTGAGAAAACTCACACATTTAACTGAGAATGATAGAATAAAAATGAAAGAAATATTTATCACAGCCAATCACAGCCAATTCTAACTGTGCTATGATTATAATAAAGTTTTCTGTGATACCAAATTAGCACATTGGAATCATTTTTTGATGAGGTAATAGTTTTTCTAAGTAAACCAGAGAAATGGGGCTTTACCTCCACAGGTAAAGACTAAATTATAAAACAGTCTTTTTTTAAATATTAATAATTCATATTAGTAATTTTGAACAATTAAATACTACTTTGGGTAATAAAAAAACATAAAAATGTTTTACTGATTCCAAACAATTCATTGGTAATGTCTGTATAGTTTAAGCGATAATGTATCACTGTAATGGTCAGCATTTACGTCAGCACCAACAAGTAAATGCAATCACATTTTATGTGTAGATCTACCAAAGGTGTACCTGTTTTGTCTTGAATAGCTTGCTGTCCAGCTCTACTGGAGCGACATGTGGCTTTATCTTCTGCTCTGGACAATCCTCAGCCTGTAACTTCTGTGAGGATGTTTGTGATTGGCCGTCATCTTTGGCAAGGGCCATCCTGCCAACTCTAGCAGAAGAAATGGTGCTCTTCAAACTAAAAACTGATTCCTAGCATCAAACCCACATTCACACAAACTACCATAAAATCTTCTGAGGATATGAGAACCCAGACATCTCTATAATCAATAAAAACTATAAACCTCAGTAAGTTCAAGCAATTCTACAAACCTTGACACCTTGGATGCTGCTATTTTGAAAGCTTGAATCTTTGCGACCAGCAGGGTTTTGACTGACTGTGCAGTGGCACAGGACATAATATCAGTCAAGGAGCATCCTGGGAGCAGACTCAACAGCAAAGGCACCACCTAAACCGAGATTTAAGAATAATAATCTCAATTTAAAGATTGTCTTTTTTACATCTAAAACAACTAAACAAGGTTTTTTGCACACTTGCTATTCTTCAAGTCATTATTTTCAAGCCCAGTTTGAAAATTTGTGATAAAATATTTCACACAAAATATTTCATTAGTAACAAAAACAGCCAATAACTGTATTTTTAAAGTCACCATGAAATCAAAATGGACAATACTTATTTTTTTTTATGGAATTTTTCTGTATTTATAATAAATTATTTATTTGTGCTCAAAATTCTTGTGCCATTATAATATTTAATCAAACTTCCCCTACACAGCAATAGCAAACCACATGATCCAATCAATTCCTGACGGATAAAATCAAATCTGTCCTACATTTTTTCTTGTTTGAGAAGCCGTTTCACTCAGATATAAGTCACATTAAACTATCGCAACTTTCATGCAACTCATTCCATTTCATGTCGAATTTAAAAAAGAGCAATTTATTATTTATTTATAGTGTTCACCTATTATATTTATTATAAACATTCTGCATAAAATCTTTTTTTTGTAATTTTTTTTTTACTTTAGTTCTGTCTTACCTTCACGCTGGTGACTTCTCAGGAAAATGCTGTAATAACTTTAAATGCGAACTAAATGTCAACAGTAAGACTAATAATTTTAACGTATTTACACAGTCGGGTTCGTTTGGTAATGTTATTTATTATTTCCATTCTGTAACTGCTTAGGGTTTCCGCTAGCAATGTAGACTTGTATCCTTGAATTGCTGTCAGAGTTTTATCACAACGATTGTGTGTCCACACAAATCTGTTAGCCTATTTGGAATATCAAGAATATTGTCTTTAAAAACATCTTTATTTTTAGAAATTGGTATGATAACGGCATTGTTCTTGTGAGATTTATTTACGAGTAATGGACACCTGAAAGTAGCACATCCACATAAAATTCCCCAAATAATTAATGGTGTGAAGATTTTAGATCATTTACATCATACCAGTTTAAACTGAACTGGTGCAATATAATAATTTGTAAGAAATAGAAAATACAAAATGAAAGTATAGAATATGTGTTCATTTAATGTTATTCCCGGGAGAAATAATTTGATTTCATTCATTTAATGCGACTATAACAATGAGTGCTGTTGTAAATATACTATTGTAAATAGTGCTGCAATAAAGAGATGATAACGATGTTTTTTTTTTTTACTATGGTTAAAATGCCATGTACAGGAGTCAGTTTTTACAACATTAACAGTCTTCATGTAGAAATATATAAAACATTTTTTTTTTTTACTTATGTATGTCATGTTTATCTAAATAAAACTGAAAAAATAAGACTTTTTGATATTTAAAAAGAATAAGTTTATGTTGATCTTCATTGTACATACAGGCACTGAAATAAGTAGTACATTAAACATTGAATGAAAAGTATTTTGTTGCACGTAAATGTCGGAAATGTGTGTTTATTTCACAAATACATCTAAATAGCTTAAAGGATTAGTTCACTTTCAAATAAAATTTTCCTGATAATTTACTCACCCCCATGTCATCCAAGATGTTCATGTCTTTCTTTCTACAGTCGAAAACAAATTAAGGTTTTTGATTAAAACATTCCAGGATTATTCTCCTTATAGTGGACTTCAATGGCCTCCAAGCGGTTGAAGGTCAAAATTACAGTTTCAGTGCAGCTTCAAAGGGCTTTAAACGATACCAGACGAGGAATAAGGGTCTTATCTAGCCAAAAATGGAACTGGCGCTGCGTTCGTTCCGTAAGTAGAATAGGGAAGGCATAGGACATACAGCGTAAGCTTTTTGAAGAATACGAAAGTGCGATTTTGGCGGAAGCACTTGGATATAAGCATATACATTTTTTTCGAAAATGATCGATCATTTCACTAGATGAAACCCTTATTCCTTGTCTGGTATCATTTAAAGCCCTTTGAAGCTGCACTGAAAATGTAATTTTGACCTTCAACCGTTTGGAGGCCATTGAAGTCCACTATAAGAAGAATAATCCTGGAATGTTTTTATCAAAAACCTTAATTTCTTTTTGACTGAAGAAAGAAGGACATGATCTTGGATGACATGGGGGTGAGTAAATTATCAGGAAAATTTTATTTGAAAGTGAACTAATCGTTTAATCTGCAATAAAGACAGCAAAGTTTGCAAGTTACTAAGGGCAGCAGAAAGTATGGTTTCAATAGCAATTGCACTTCATTCGAGCGGCGCTAGTGTTCCACTATGCTGACGGAAGTGAGGATCCACTGCTTCGGAAGCTGTGTGACATCATGTGAAAAGGGCCTAATCTGGTCCACCAGCTAGACCAGCACTATACCAGCTCTAACCAACATAAACCAGCCTAGACCAACATGGATTTCATGCAGGTTTATGCTGTATTGATAAGTAGGGAACATCCACCATAGTTTGGGACAAAGAGACGATAGACTTGCCTGGTCATTGGTGGGCTCTAAGATAAGAACACTGATGGCATCCTTCTTGGCCTCTTCCATTTTGGCCACTTTGCTATAAGCTTTTGCTCGATTCTCATAGTACTGAACTACACCAGGGTTGTACCGTATTGCAACAGAAAACTTGTCTGCTGCTTCCTGGTACTTCCTGGAACAAATCATAGAAATCAAATTTCTAAAACAATATCAAGAGGCATAAAATAAAGAAATATGTTTTCAATTTCACATTTAACACTATACCTACTTGTCATTATAGCTGTGCAGACCCATTGTGTTGTGAATAACAGCAAGTCGTAGCCAGATAGTTGTGTTGTCCGGGTCCATCTCCTCTGCTTGCTGATAGTCAGCCAGTGCAAAGGTCCAATCACAAAGCTTAAAAAAACAATCTGGAGGAAAAAGGAGACAGATTTTATCTGGATAATACAAATTCTGCCCTGTAACTTTAAGCAAAGTAAAACAAGCAAGCATTCAAGAATTGCCATTTCAATAACCTCCTCTCTGAATATTTTTCTGAGATTTTTCTATGCCACTCTCAGCCCAACACCCGTTAACCTCTTTAACCGTCAGTCCACACCTCCTCTGTTGATGAACAGCTCACTTGCGTCTCTCTGTTTCTCTATGGCCTTGTTAAGCAGCATGATGGCTTCGCTGTGCAGACCGCGGGAGAAGCACTGAATTGCAAAATCATTGTATGTGAGCACCAGTTGTGTCTGAGCATCTTCCTCTAAATCCTCTGAGTTGTCTTGCATGTGTTTCTGAGAAGGATCTTCTTCAACTCCACAGAATTCAGCAGCAAGAACTAAATCCTCAATGGCAGCAGTGAAGTCTCTCAGGCGCCGATAAAGAATCCCCCTTTGAGCAGGCAGAAAATATGTGCACTTTAAAACCATTTACATTATTACATTATTATTTAATATATTTAGTTTGTCTTTTTATTTTATTAAAAGCATTTACAAAGCATCTACTAACAATATGGTTCTAATGTGTATCACTGCTGAAAAGACTAGTTAGCTCTTAAAATAGTGGGTATTGGTGGTAAACTTTATTTGAATAACATCTTTCAAACATTATAGCACAAAGTGTGTCACAGGACATAGCATTAATAATACAGTATATACAACAATAAATAATAAATTGAAACATTAGAAAACACAAGAAAATATAAATTTTGTAATAATAAGTTCTTTAACCTGTTAGCCAGCACCCCCACTTTTGGAAAATTGACATAAATGTATGACAGTCCATCAATATTTCTCCAAATGTGCATGCTTTTAAGCTAAAAGCCCAAAGGGATGTTATTTTGTGGAGTTTTTTCATGATGATCGTACAGAGTTTTTTTCTTAATGGCTGAAGGTGACGCTCATATTTCAATGAAAAGGTAACGACTCCGTTTCTCATATTCATAACTCCCGACACATATTAACAAATAACGGTCACTATACGATGTAAATAAAGATTAAAAATTGAAGCTCGAGTCTTAGATCTTTTTAATGATGTATAGTTTGTCAAGGTAATTACATTAAATCTAACAGTAAATTTGAGCTAATTTAAACAAAGAAGCTTCGGTGCGTCAGCGCACCAGTGCAGGTTAACAGGTTAAATATGCAGATGACACAGCCATCCTGGCTCAATAATGCTAAGAAAAAGAAGATGAGGTTGGACAGACAAGTGTTTACAGATAGCTGTAAGTCTCTGTTGACATGTAAATGCCTAATACTCCACCATTTCGACCTTCTCGCTTTTAATGGTGATGGATTGGTGTTTTGGAGAAGCTAAAAAGCAGTAAGAAAATGATTTTTACGCCATGGGCAAAAAGCCTAGCAACATGCTCCATATCCTCTTTTTGCCCATGGTGTAATAATAATTTTCTTACTGCTTTTTACTTTTCTATTTTTTCTTAGCATTATTGAGCCAGTTCTTCTGAATGGTGCCATTTCTTTCCACCTCCAACTTATCCAATTGTGTTACTTTATTTATGGTTCGTAAAGCATATACAACAATCATACATGACTCAGACCACCCACTTCACCAGTACTTCACCCTCCCTCTTTCTTCAGCCAATGGTGTGTTATGCTCTGTCTGTCTGTCTGTCTATCTGTCTATTTATGCTGGTTTAGTGTTGGTGGTGGAACACTAAGTACTGCCAAAGTCCCTTTAAAGGTGCCATCAAATGTTTTTTTACAAGATGTAATATAAGTCTAAGGTGTCCCCTGAATGTGTCTGTGAAGTTTCAGCTCAAAATACCCCATAGATTTTTTTTTAAATAAATTTTTTTAACTGCCTATTTTGGGGCATAATTAGAAATGTGCCGATTCAGGTTGCGGTCCCTTTAAATCACACGCTCTTCAGCTGTGCACATCCAGACGTTCTGCCCTTGTGTAATGCCTCGATCATGGGCTGGCATATGCAAATATTGGGGGCGTACATATTAATGATCCCGACTGTTACGTAACAGTCGGTGTTATGTTGAGATTCGCCTGTTCTTCTGAGGTCTTTTAAACAAATGAGATTTATATAAGAAGGAGGAAACAATGGAGTTTGAGACTCACTGTATGTCATTTCCATGTACTGAACTCTTGTTATTTGACTATGCCAAGATAAATAAAATTTTTAATTCTAGGGCACCTTTAAGACAAGTCATTTCACTCGGCGGCCACCTTTGAAACGCCTCTCGGGCATTCAAGTGCCGCTCCTATTTCTTTGAATGGGGAAACATCAAATTCTCCAAAGCTGTTTGCCAAGCTTTCAATTAAATTTCATATTTGAAATCACCAATGAAATCTGACGACAACTGTCTCATAAATTTTGTTTCTAAAAGCTCGAATCATGACAAAAAAAAAACTATTTTTCAGGCTGGATCAAGCTAATGCACTTGTGCAGTCCTAAGTGTGCGTCTCTTGTGTTTCATTTCGGAGGAACGCTTCTGACTGTTTCTATAGGAACCGGAGCTTCTAACAGCCACTGCAGTAATGGGATGACTTTAACAATCGGCGATTGGCTCTTATTTAGAAGGCAGGACTTATTCATATTGCGTGTTGCACGTTCTCCCATAAAGTACAAGTGGCGCATCTTGTGTTATTCTATAGTCTCTGATACTGCCCAGAAGAATTTTTTTTGGACATGGTACCATAGTAATACCACTTTCTGGGGGGTACATGTATCATACTACTACCATGGCTATCAATGCAGACAAAGTTTGAAGAAGCTATAGCTATATAGCTTAAATAGCTAAAATATTCTTAATATATTTGCATCATTTGATGACTTCTGGTTTTTGATTTTTGACTGGTAATATATGTATTTTGCATAAAAAAGCAACATTTAAAAAAAATCATTGTAACAGAAAATGTATATAAAACCAGAAAATCTTTAGTTCAATCCTTCAGCAAGCTGTAATACGCAGCTCTTCAAAGCCTTACCTAAAGAGGTAGTACTGCGCTTTACTGGGGTTATACTCCAGAGCACTGTTTATTTTCCTCAGCGCATCTGAAAGCTCTCCCTTCAATGCCTTATCAACAGCTGCCTGATGGGAATGCTCCGCTGCCTCCTTTAGCCTCTTCAACAGTGCAAGTGCAACTGGACAGCATGGTTTCAGCCTGAGTGCTGACTTCAAGTCATGATAGCACAAAGTCATCTGAGGAGACAAATAGCCCTCTTACCTGTTTATTACAGTCACTTGAAGGGAAATGTTTTTCTGTAGGCTGTGAATGATGGTCTGACCTGATTGAGCTGGTGGTGAAGGCGTGCTCTCAGAATGAGGAGGTCAGCTGACTGGCCATCCGTCTCCAGCCAGTTACTGACCAACCGAAGACACTCAGAGTAGCGGCCCAGAGCAGTCAGACATGCCAAGCTATGAATATATAAACAAAAAAGCAAACATGATGGAAAATTATGATCTCATGCTATCCACTGTGGCCCAAAACAGTGTTTAGACACTTTTGAAGACTTACGTCACACTTAAAAATGTCTGAATTGCATTGCATTAGATCTAAAAGATCAAATCAAGTGTCATCAGCAAAAAAAAATTAAATTACTTAATGCATTTGTCTAGCCATTTGTGCAATGACTTTTAAGTCTTTCGTACTGTTGAGGGTAATTTTGACACTGTTTAGACTTCAACACTTAATGCTTAATAAAACTGTTAAATGTTACTGGTGGAAACTGATGTAAGATCAATTGATAAGATCCAAATACCTTCTGTCTTCATTTTGAACAATATGTCTATTGTTTTAAAATGTAAAAAATAAATTATTTAATTATTTTTTATGAAAAGTCTGTTTAAGGTCTCCTTAGCTATATTTTAAACTACATTTCTTAATAATAAATTAAACTTTGATATTTTGTTAGATAATGCAAATACATTCACATATTTTTAAATGTGACTTAAATGTGCAAATACATTTCGGTTCATCTTTTAAACAATAATATACCAGTAATATGTTTAATTATGTTATTATGCTGTTACCCAATAATTATGAATGTGCCTAATGCACATACATATGATAGAAAATTTAAAGAAGCAATAGCACTCAATGTAAACAGCTGAACCTTAGGTGATAGTAAGGTGAAGAAAGAGCTTGTAGCGCCACCTGGTGGTATTTTATGCTTTGCTTGCTATAAGGTTATTTCAGCTTGTTCAGACACATGCAGACTTCAAGTCTCTTTGAAGGGCACTTCAATTATCAAATATCTGGTAAAATATACAATGACCTTCTCATGTGATAAGGCCGGAAGTAGGGTTTGAGTTCTGCAGCTTTTGTGAAAGACTCCAGCGCCTCCAGAAACTTCCCCAAATCAAAAAGACACTGGCCCTGCAAGGACAGTTAAAACACACATATAATTGGGCATTAACAATGTTTGTGGCAAAGGACTGTTGTGATGGTGGCTTTAAATTTCTGCAAATTTTATCTATTTATTAATTTGTTTGCATGGAAAATGCATTTCAACTATGCATACACATATTGATAAAATTCAAATGGGCATGGAGTAAAAAAAAAAAAAAAAGTCTTTACTCTAATGGCATTTTTACATTTCAAAACGAAACAGAAATATAGCTGCAAGCAGCAATTATCGGGGTTCAAGCATTTTAAGGCCTTTAAACACTGGGGTTCAAGATTTTACATTTTATTTAGTAAGCATGTAACCACTTAAATTATAAAAGAAAAAGACCATTTATAGCATACAGGCAATTTACCATTGAAAATATGTGGTTTTTAAAGCTTTTTAAGAGTTCTTGCCAAAAACCTTGGACTAGTTCACCAAAGCTGTTTTTTGAAATAATCTCCAATATTTAACGAACGATTTGATGGAAAGTGGCGGTCCTAGAGGCAAAGTTGCTCAGAGTGAGGGGTTCTACCATGTGGTACGAATGTCGTGGGCGTACGCGAAAAATTGTGCGATACACAAAAACGTGAAGGCGCTCCCCAGTGGCCGATTTCTTTAGAATTTCTCACAGGCCTCTAGGGCCATGAGTCAAACGCCCAGCAAGTTTCGTTCCGGTTGGCCTCCGTTAACCTTGTCTGATAGCTGCTCAAAATTCAGTGGCCGATGGCAGACATGTTTTTTGAGGTGCGTCAATGTTGTCATAGACAATAGTGGCCCCTAGGACGAAGACGCTACAAGGCAATTTTCAAGTCTCTCGGACTAACAGTGAAGTAGTTATAGCCGTTTTCATGTTTTTTTTCCTGTTATAGCACCACCAAGTGGCTAGTCGCCGCATCCTTTTTCACACGACCACAGAATGAGCTCTTACATAGGTGTGCTGAGTTTGGTGAAAATATCTCATTCCTCTCACGAGTTATAGCCATTTTAGTTTTTGCCGTTTTAGTAACTATTGACAATCAGACTCTGGAGAATCTCGCTTCACTGGTTTGGTTCCGATCGGGTCAAAAACCTAGGACTAGTTTGCAAAAGTAGGATTTTCAAAAAATCCAAAATACCCGGAAATTTCACCAGGGCAACCAGCGAAGCCTTGAGCCACACTTGAGCCTAGGCCTAACAGTTCAGGAGTTATGAGCCATTTCATACTTTTGACCTCTGTAGCGCCCCCATCAGGCCGATCGGGGCGAGCCTTGATGACGTTGTAGGCTGTATGAGTACTACCAGTCTCTACGACTTTAAATTTAACAGTTACAATAGGGTTTCAGCACTATGTGCTTGAACCCCTAAAAATGGGTCCACAGATTGTAATATTCATAACTCCTAATCTGATTTCTATTATCTGTGAATAAATAAATTCTTGTACCTGTAGGTAGTATATGAAGGCGAGTCGTTGAGGGTAGGCCTCAGTCTCTGGTTGCAGACTGCAGGCGTGTTTGTAATCTAGCGCTGCAGACTGGAAGTCACACAGCTGAAGATACGCTTCTGCTCGCTGGACATAAAACTGAGTCTGCAGTTAGAAAATATAAAATGTGATTGATGTCCAGGGCCAAATAATTATGGAGTACCAATCCATAATACAGTCTTTACCTGGTGTGACTGGAGCAGTATGGTCTTTGAGAAACAGGACACAGCCTTGTCAAACTGAGACTGTGACATGGCACCAACACCTGCTTCATAACTAGACATGTAGGCATATGTAAGTATGCCTGTCAGTAAGACTATATCATATTGTTTATTAAAAAAAAATAAAAAATCTGTTCACTTACTGTTTATCAGCCTTTTCTTTTATTATGAGCTGCCCATACATATCTGTTTTCTTTTTCATTTCTGAGGTCTGAAAATATATAGATTTTTGTATACAAAATCAGACATGACCAGGAAGTATTCCTCCTTGTGCAGCATGAGTACAATATTATTTAATCTCTCTTTTTCTCTCACACACAGCAAATGTTGCACACACATTTAAAAATACAAACCTTAGCGCAGTCATCAGGTGGATTCATATTGACAACACGTAAAAGACGTAAAAGTTTATAAAATCACTTAAAGAAAATAAAAATCCTATAGAGGCCTCACGTTTGTTTCCCACAACCAAAGCAAATCGACAAACCCTGCAGTCCCTCACACCAAAAAGCACTTCTGAAAACATTTAGTAACTATGGGAACAATTGAATGGCAAAAGAAAAGAAACGGTAGCATGTAGATTTTTTTCCTAAACAATAAATAATTTAAAATGTAATTTAGTGCAAAGTGAGAAATGTATAAAATTATAACGTATAATCAATATATACTTTTGTGTGAAAGGATCTTTTTGACAATATAAGGCAAAATAAAAGCTCCGGACTCTTATTTTGAAATCAATGGACGTATGTTTATAATTGTCACATGCATCAGCTGACAATAATGACACTAGTTTTACTGAGAATAGCAGTTTTACCCGGGATGCCGAAACGCAAAGGCTTTGATAACGTTACATCACTGGCTGAACTTGTTCATGTGTTGTCACTTGTAAAGTATGACATAAAATTTGTCCGTGGCGATCATCTATGAACTTGATTAGCCTGCTTGATTATCATTTGTAAGAGGAGACACGATGGATCATGATGAGGAGACCAGACCACTGTTGGTCAATGATGAACAAACAGAAGAGGACAGATCCGAGCAGGACTCCTACCTGGAGTAAGTGTCACTGTATTGTCTTCAGGGGTTTTTCCTCTTACAAAAAACAAAAGTTACGTGAAGATCTCATGTGACAACGATGGTTATCACGGTGCTTCAAAGAACACCATGGTTTATATCCTCAAATAAATATAATACTACTCAATTACAGATAGTTGCCACTTTAAATGGTTATTCACTCAGTAATCTGTTCAAAGTTCATGAGGAAATATTCAAATATTGTCATACCAGAAATAAGTCTGCAATGACTTTCCACAAAGGAACCAGTTTGTGGAAAGTCATTGCAGACTTATTTCTGGAATGACAATGTTTTTACCACACCGGTAAACATAAACCTGTTCAACAAGGATATGAAACTTACTGAATGTTTATTGTTTCTTAAATCATTTTAATGTTTCTCTCAACAGTAAAGTTAAAAATGGGAAGTTATACATGGCCACATTCGCAGCAGTTCTGGGACCCCTGAGTTTTGGGTTTGTGCTGGGCTACAGCTCTCCTGCCATACCTGAACTCTGCAGAATCCAAGACCCGAGACTGCAGCTCAACAGAGATGAGGCTTCATGGTTTGGGGTATGTGAAAGCAATGTGTTTTTTTTTAATTATTATTATTATCAACTACAATGTGGCTGTACAGTAAAGGAAATGTCATTTTCAGTTCCCAGAACTTACATTTTCATTGTAGTGTCAGTGTGTTTAAAGAAGAACCATAATCGAAATGTAGTTGTCAGTGTATTGACATTTGATTGTCAAAAATGGGTTCAGATGTTTTAACATTATATTTTTGTGTCTTATAGTCTGTGGTGACCATTGGTGCGGCTCTTGGGGGTCTTCTGGGAGGATGGATTGTGGAGAAGATTGGACGAAAGTTGAGCCTTATGTTCTGTGCAATACCATTCATCTTTGGGTTTACCATCATTATTGCTGCTCAGAACCACTGGATGTTATATGTGGGCAGAGTTCTCACTGGTCTGGCCAGTGGAGTGACTTCACTTGTTGTACCAGTAAGAATACCTTATTTATTGCCATACAGAGTATAATAATTATAATAATAAATGTATTGATTAAATTAGTATTATTATAAAACATTAGTATAATTAGTATTATATTCATCATCATTATAGACTGTAACAGTCAGTTAACGAAAGTAAAAATCCTATTCATTTTCCCCATTAGAATTTAGCGATAAATACCTTACCTAATTTACCTATTCTGCAAAGAAATCTCCACCAATCAGAGCAAAGGAGCAAACCACTCCCATGAAGCCTGCAAATGATGTAATAGAGAGAATATTCCTATGCTCTCAGACTGCTTGAATGTTTGAATGCATTTTTAGCAATAGATGCTTCTGTATACAATCAACAGCTTTAAATAAATTGTTTCCTTATAGTTTCCTTAAATAAATAGTTTTATATTTCTCCATCGATTTTAATTCTATAATGTCATTCACAGTGCTTCATGGGATTGTAGATCTTTCCCTCATTAAAGCCATTCAACTTTTTGTCCAATTTTCAATTTTTGATTTTTTTCAATTAAGATCAATAGCACATTATCCATCTGACTTGTTTTTTCTCTCTGTTTCTGCAGCTTTACATCTCTGAAATGGCTCATGAGCGTGTTAGGGGAACTTTGGGATCCTGTGTGCAACTCATGGTTGTGATAGGCATTATGGGAGCCTATTTAGCAGGTATTGGCTCTCATTTAAGTCTTGTGACTGAATTACTTGAGTGCCTTTGAGAGTAATAGTTAGCTGTTACTCCAGTTAGCTGTATGAGATGATTGTTAATGTTTAATCAGAAGACACATTTGAACCTTTTTCACTGACCTCAGCGAGATCTTGCACATATATGCCTGGTTTTATGGAGAAGGCTTAATCCTAGTCCCAGACTAAAATGCATGCAAGTCAATTGTACTAATTTATCTTAAAATATGTCAGTGCCATTGTTTTGTCACAAGATGCACACCAGTAATGTTTTTTAAGGCATGTTTATAAAAGCTACTTAAATGGCCTAGTCTAAGCCCTGTCTTTGAAACTGCACTCCAATACTTCATTTGTTCTTTGAAATTTGCTTAGATGTGTGTGAATGCCATCCGAATTTCTTCTGGCAAGAATCCTTGTGGAATGACTCTAATGCTTTTCAGTATTGCATTAATGGAATAGGTCAGGAGTTAGCTCAGGAATGTCCCTCTTCAACATACACAGAGCCTGCATTGTACACGGCTCTATCTGAGCTGTGTTTACATGAAGAGTATGAAAACCTGACACATACTGTGTGATAGACAGTAGTAGTATATAACTATTATATACTATATAACGATACTGTGTGACATACAGTAGTAGTATATAACTTAAAAGTATCTCCAGTAAATTAAGGTGTGATTTATATGATGAAATGAGGGTGAGTAAATGATGACAGAATAGTAATTTTTGAGTGAAGTACCGCTATAAGTAATGCAAAATTAATTTTATCAGGTTTGTTCTTGGACTGGCAATGGTTAGCAATCACATCCTCTATCCCTCCCGCACTAATGTTGGTGTTTATGTGCTTCATGCCGGAGACGCCACGGTTCCTGCTCTCCCAAGGGAAAAGAAGAGAGGCAGAGGAGGCCCTGCGCTTTCTCAGGGGTCCTGATGCCCCTGCAGAGTGGGAGTGTGCGAGAATAGAAGAGGCCTACAAAAATGAAGTTAGAAATCACAAATTTCTCATTTCACATCTCAAACAACAAATGTTGAGCTGCTTTCAATACTAAAATCAACATGAATTGCCATTTTACCTTTTATAATGTGACTGTAATGTGAAAAAAATATATATATATTTTTTTGAGTGAACTGGAAATTCATTGACAAAAAATGTTGGGCAACTTAAAGGGCCTGTTTACACTTGGTCACTTCATGCATTTTAACAGATCAGATAGCTATCTGATTTGTTAAAACGGTTTCATTTACACGTGGCCACATAAATGTGTCTCCATAAAAAGAATATAAATCCGTTCTTCAATTCCAACGCTATATGCAAAGTTCATAGCAAAGAAAGCAACAGATATGTGCCACATCAAGACCCAATAGGAGAAAGAGTGGCAACAGCACTGGTAAAAAAAGATGATTGTGTGTTGAGCATCTGCAACTTATTTTCAGTTTTGTTTGCGTGTTGGCTTGCTGAAGAGATACTCAGCTACTCATCTGTGACAATGCATTTTAGCGCTGTCATATCGGGCTATAACGTCATATTTTTTAACATTTTGGGAGGAACAATATTTGCATATGTGGTTTCAACAACCAGGTGCATTTACACTTGTCCAGTTTAATCTGGAATGCATCTCAGAACACCTCCTGAAGTCTCGAAAGCGTTTCTGAGGGCATTTATACCTGGTCTTTTCACAATGGCATAGCTATCTGATCAGAGAAAACCCATGAAGTGACCAGGTGTAAACATGCCCAAAGAGTTAGTTCACCCAAAAATGAAAATTCTGTAATTTACTCACCCTCATGTTTTAAATTAAGATATGAGGGTGTTTAAATTTAATTTAGGCTTTAATTCAAATATATATAAATGCGTCAATGTGTATTAATATACAGTACATTGATCTAAGGCACATACAAAGAGCACATCAAATATGGTTTCATTAAAAGTATTTAAAGGTGCAATATGTAAGATTTTTGCAGTAAAATATCCAAAAACCACTAGGCCAGTGTTATATATTTTGTTCACTTGAGCACTTACAATATCCCAAAGGTTTCCAACTATTTGTAAATCGTGAGAAAATTGCAATTTTAACCAAGGCTCCGGGACGTGTGAGGAGTCGCCTGTCAATTGCATCATACCCGCGTTAACCCTCGGTTTCTGGTTTTATTTTGTAGAAACCATGGAAACACCAAAGAAGCTTTAATATATTACACATTTGAATAGACAAGGGAACAACTGTTTTGATATATTTATAGACAGAAAACTAATTATTGTTATATAGCTCAACACGTTTAGTCTTATTGTTTAAATCTAAATTTCTTGATTTTTTTTTTTTTTTTTTTTTTTTTTTTTTTTTTGCGAGTACCATGCTTTACCATGCCTCAAAACACTATTTTGTCAAGTAGCTAACATAGCATAATCAGATGCAGCTTTATTTTTAGTAACAGTAATACACAATTTTCTCCATCATAAAATACATTTTAAAATTAATTGCATGGCATTTATCAACACAAGCCATCCAGCATTTAATATGTTATTCTAAAATCGATCTAGCTTACTGCAGTGTGTCTCAAACAAGTGTCTCACAGCAGCCACCAAGCAAATGCACAGAGTAATGTTATAACATCATTTTCAACACTCTCAAATGTATCTAATATGAAAAACAGAGCTGCATTACCTCATACTTATGACCGGAAAAGCGGAAGCAGTGCCGGCGACTGTGGCATAATAAAAGTTCCGCTGCTCGTGAGGCGTGTGTTGCGCAATCGCTCCAGCGGCCTCGTTCAGCTCCCACAACACTCGGTCCTGCTCTGCTTCATACTACAGTAACATTAAAAATAATCGCATCCATGAACATGATTTATTCCCGAGTCCGATCCCTATTCTTTTGCACCGACCGTTGAGGTGAAAACCACATGTCCCAAGATTCCGCGCTCAAACGTGGCGTCATCAAACTATGCCTTTGTTTTGAATAGGCCTCTAGCGACCTCTAGCGGACAGAAATCCTACATACTGCACCTTTAATTTGTGTTCCGGAGAGGAGTGAAAGTATTGTGGGTATGAAACTACACGATGGCATATCATTATATAGAGTAATTAATGACCAAATTTTTTGGGGTGAACTATACCAAAGTCCCTTTAAGACAAGTCATTTCACTCGGCGGCCATCTTTGAAATGCCTCTTAGGCATTCTGGGCATCATGCAGCTCCAAAGCTGTTTGCCAAGCTTTCAATTAAATTTCATATTTGAAATCACCAATGAAATCTGACAACAACTGTCTCATAATTTTTTTTCCAAACGCTCGAATCATGACAAAAAAACCTGTATTTTTATGCTGGATCAAGCTAAAGCGCATGCACAGATCTAAATGCACGTCTCTTGTGCCTCATTTCGGAGGAAATCTTTTTTCTATAGAAACTGGTGATTCTAACGGCCGCTGCAGTGACACAATGACTTTACCAGATGGCGATTGGCTCTTATTTAGAAGGCGGGACTTATTCCGCCATATTGTGCGTTACACTTTCTCCCATTCAAAACAATACGAGTGACACGACTTGTGTTATTCTATAGTCTTTGACTATACCTTTAATTTTATTCAATATGAACTGATTGAATCATTAAATATGGGTGTTACCAACCAGAATTGAAGTTTCATTTTATCTTTGATTTTAAGTTTATTTTACTTTTCCATAGCTTTTTTTTTTTTTTTAATTAATAAATAAATAAAATTCTTTGTACAGCTGTATATAAGTCGCTAAGATTGATATTTAATTGATTACAGGAGCAAAGCTTCAGTCTGGCGGATCTGAAGGACCCTGGTGTCTATAAGCCTTTAGGTGTAGGCATTATGATGATGCTCCTCCAGCAATTTACTGGCATTAATGCCATCATGTTTTATGCAGAGACGATCTTCGAGCAGGCCCATTTCAAAGTGAGTGTTTTTGATGAAGCTCAAAAATCTTCATTCTACTGTTAATGCACACTGTAATGTTCTTTATTGTCTGCCACAGAGCAGCGATGTGGCCACTGTTATTGTTGCAGCCACACAGGTGGTCTTCACTGCAGTTGCTGCTGTTATCATGGACAAGGCTGGGAGGAAAGTTCTTCTCATCTTTTCTGGTAGAAGCATCTTTTATGGAATAATCTATTTGCACTGTTTTTGAAAAGAAAGAAAAATTCTTTAAAATTGATTATCTTCTATTTTGGGTCCCCCACAAGGTGTTACCATGTGTGTTAGTGAAGCAGTGTTTGGAGTGTATTTCAAGTTGACTGTGATGAAGCACAATAACTCCTCACTGACGAGTTTACTAACAGACGCCCAGGGTCCTCTGGCGGAGCAGCCCCCGACAGACCTGGCCTGGCTGGCTGTGGGAAGCATGGGCCTTTTTATTACAGGTTAGAAGAAATGTATTTCACTGAAACTTACCATAGAACAAGAATTATTCTGCAGATGTATTAAGATTTGCTGCTGTATGTGGTCAAGATAAAATGATTAGATTATTCTAGGCTAATACTCCATACATAGTGAGGAAGTTATTCGCAGTTTGTTTGTTTGTATGTGCAGTGGGGTGTAAAGATTCACTTGTTTTCTCGATGCATTGATTTCAAATCCTGCCAATGCATATGCATCAATCGTGAATCATGGATTTTTGAATCATGAATCATTTGTTTCTGTCAAAAATTTAATTAAAATGCAAAAAAAAAAAAAAAAATCAAATGAATTGCAGTATATACCTGAATGATGCATTTACTTAACCAAAAAAATTGTGTGGAATGTTGGACACTTCATGGACTCAACTGTTGCAGCTTTCTTTGCGTAGCCAGTGGGGAGGGACTATCAGACTTTTTATCAAACAGTTGCAGGATGACAAAATAACCTTATATAATTCATACACCAGAGGTTCTCAACTCTGGCCATCTAGGTCCACTTCCCTGGAGAGTTTAGCTCCAAACATTAGCTGTGTTCAAAATCACCCGCTATATCCTCATTCCGTATTCCCTACATTTCTCAACTAATAAAGTCCACTTGAAGGAGTGAATGAAAACAAGTGAGTGAATTTGGACACTGAGTGTGGCAGAAGGGCGAGATGGTCCTCACTGCAGAACTAATTAATTTAATTAATCCAGATCCATCCAGATCCAACTCCTCTCACTTTGCATATTCCTAAACCTACCCGTCTCCACCACCTGATCCTTAAACATACCCATCTCCTCCCCCTGGATCTGGATCTAACACCTACCACTTTACATATTCCTAAACCTACCCATCTCCACCCCCTGATCCTTAAACCTACCCATCTCCACCCCCTGGCTCTGGATCCAACTCCTCCCACTTTACATATTCCTAAACCTACCCATCTCCACCCCCTGATCCTTAAACCTACCCATCTCCACCCCCTGGCTCTGGATCCAACTCCTCCCACTTTACATATTCCTAAACCTACCCATCTCCACCCCTGATCCTTAAACCTACCCATCTCCACCCCCTGGATCTGGATCCAACTCCTCCCACTTTACATATCCCTAAACCTACCCGTCTCCATCCCCTGATCCCTAAGGCCCAATCCCAATTCTATTTTATACCCCTTCCCATTACCCCTACGCCTACCCCTTCCCCTTGCCCCTTGAAACAGAGTGTCAAGGGGTAGGGCTAAAAATATTCCCCTAAGAAATGGGACACCACTACTAGACCGTTACACGTCATCACACGTTTTGCTGTGTATTTCGATTTCAAGAAATGCTGCTCGTTTTCTGCACGAAAACGTATGAGCCTGCGTGTTTCCTCAGGAGTCCCTGGTTGATACAGAACATACAATACTGATGAATAAGCACGCAAACTGAATGCACTTTTTGAGTATATCATGTAACGTACACGTATTTATGGACGTAACCACAACAAAACAATACATTAATCAGGCATGCGGCAAAAAGACAAGTTAGCTGCCACCAGATTTGAATTTATGTTGTCAAATCAACGCGGGTTTCAATAAAATATAAAAAAATATGTTGTGGAACTATCATAAAGGAAAAAACATTAGCGAACTTTTTTCATAGCGATTTTAACAAATCTTTTTTCAGAGAACTTCATCTAATAACACACCCAAAAACCTAATTTCCCTAACTTTCATTATTTTTGTTCCTGCTATTGATAGTATAATACTATCATCTTTTTTTTTATTACCAAAAATCATAAACTTTGTTTTCTTTAGATTTAATGACAACCTATTAACGTCAAACCATTCCTTTACTTTAACCATTTCTTGTTCCATACTAATTACCAATTCATCTCCATCCCCTGGATCTGGATCCAACTCCTCCCACTTTACATATCCCTAAACCTACCCATCTCCATCCCCTAGATCTGGATCCAACTCCTCCCACTTAACATATCCCTATAACTACCCATCTTCACCCCCTGGATCTGGAACCTGGATCTCGTGTTCTGCAGTGAGGAGCTACTGGGAAGGGCTTTCGCTTTTGCATAGTTTGTGCTTGCTGTTTAATAATCATTTGAAACTCAGCAAACTGGCAGCTCCACTAGTAATGAAAAGATTTATATTGGAAACTAGCATGTACAGTATAAACCTTAATTAAGCAATTTAATAATCAATTAAAAAATAATTTATACCTGTATAATATTATGCTGTACCCACATTGGACCAGCAGTTTTGAAAATTGATGGATGGATGATTCAGCTGTGGGCGTATCTTCTGGCAAGACATGGGAATTAATTCGGCACAACCCTCACAATGCATTATGGGTATTCTTTAGACGTTGAGTGTACATCAGTTGTACACTCCTTATTTTCATGCATTATGGGATTCAGTAAGTGCACTCGATAACATCCACTATGGTTTGTGGACACCACTACAAATGGCTGTCCCCTCAAATAGTGCCCTATTTCAGAGTATGGGGGTGATTTCGGACACAGCCAGTGATTAAACTCACCTGACTATAACTTTCTAGTAATCCTGAGGACCTTGATTGGCTTGTTCTTAATCTTATGAATGCACTTATGAAAAAACACCTATGAATTGTTAATAGAATTGATTCACGGGCTGCCCAAAGATTCACAACCCTAATGTTCTGTTTAGGAATGGGTTCATCTAAAGCCTTTGATAAAATAATAGACTTGTGGACTTTCTGTCCATCTAAATAATGAGTATCAATTATTTTACAGATGTAGACTGTAAATTGAGAAAAAAAAAAAAAAAGCAAAATATACAGTGATATCTAGTTTTCTTGCTACTTCATGCCTCAAAGAAAAATTATTTCTCAAAACGTTTATGTAGCTATACTTGCGATGTTGTCCATTTCATATTTTTGGTGAAATATGTGTAAGACGAGTGAGTGAACAGACTGTAGTTAGTCTGACTATATGTTACATACTGTATGTTAACCAGGTTTTGCTCTCGGTTGGGGTCCTACTCCTTGGTTGGTGATGTCCGAGATCTTTCCCACGCGAGTGAGGGGATTAGGCAGTGCTCTGTGTGTGCTTACCAACTGGACCTGTGCCTTCATTGTCACCAAGACCTTCCACAACCTTATGGTGAGCTGACTGTTATATATTTTCCCCATAAACGTTTTAGGTTTAATGAACAGGTCCGATACTGAATCAATAATGTTTCTTTCAGGATGCCATAACTAGTGCAGGGACATTCTGGATGTTCTCAGGACTGTGTGCTCTCAATGTCATCTTCACTGCTGTGTTTGTCCCTGAGACTAAAGGCAAAACTTTGGAGGAGATTCAAGCTCGTTTTAAAGGGACTTATCAGCGCTAGACAATTTTTCTCAGTGCCAACATCAAAATATTGAAGAAACAAGTTGCACTGACATGTTAGAAACATCTAATGTTTTAAAATAATGAAAATGTTTACAGATCGAAAATGTGTATTTGACACTTTTCTGTTCTCTTAATGTGATTTGTCATTGAATTAGCGTGATAGATAGTGGCTGATGTTTCAGTGTTCAAGAATTTTTAACATGACTCATCATACTGTTACTATGGGTACACCCTTAAACATCATGACTTTACATTGTGTTTATTTTTGAGCTTCTTTGCAAGTCACATGATGGATGTTTTTTTAGAAAGGTCTCTCAATATATTGTGCATGAACAACTATTCGTTTGACGCAGAGTTTTTAAGCTTTTTTCCATTAGTTTTCATTGCATTTCCTCTGTATCAAGATAGTAGCTCATGTTACGTTTTAAAATTAGTATGTGCGTGGCTCACATTCTAATTTAAAATGTAACTCAACTACTATTTGATCTGATTTGATCAATCTCAAAAATATTTCTGAAATGTTGAGTATAACTTGAAACTCATTTTTATATTCTGTAGATATATTGTTAGAAAAGTAAAATAAGAATTTAATTACCTGCACTGGTGACCTACATAATTTTTTTTTCTGACCTCACTTTTTCATTTTATTTGGTGTATAACAAAGAAATTGAACCAAGTGCGATAATACTAATTAATACTAATTCCTTTAATATACATGGTTACTGAAGAACTCTTTGTTGTTTGCTTCATTCATGAGGTGAGCAAAATTAAACCAAACTCTCAAAAGTGAAGATGTATTGCTTTGGAATGTGGTGCTGAATGATCACAGTATTACACACTGTACTTTAATAATATCAAGGATGAATAATAACATGCCAAATTATGTGATATGCCAAAAAAAAATTTTTTTTTTTATTAAAAAAGGAATTTTGTAAAATGTTATTTCTATAATTCTGATGATTCAGATAAAATGAGCAGCCTCAACATTCTTTGTCAAATGACTTTTTTCCCCTAATAAATCACTTTTATTATTTTTGCCATCTGGTACTAGATAGTGGTTATAAGCAGTTGGGGGTAACTTGAGTTATGTAATCAGATTACTTTTTTTTTTTTTTTTTTTAATTGCTGAAGTATAAGTGTTGAACTTTCTTCTCCTGTGTCCTACTCTTCTGCAATCCAGAAATGGCAACACAGCTGAAAGGTATTTTTGGGGGCCCAGGTGAAAAAATATATTTCTATAATGTACTTAAAGTGCTCTATATTCGTGCACTAATTTTGTACTTAATATACTAAAAAAAATTCTCTTTAGTACTTCTTAAAATAATCTTAAGAACATCTAAGTGTACTCAACTGTGCTATTTTGAGACACCAAGAAATATGAACTAAAATGTGCTTTTAATATACTATCTCTGTATTTAAAAAAATATATTTAGTTACCACTTGTAGTACACTATGGGTTCAAATGTACTATAAGTAGTATCTAAATACATTTTTTAAATACAGAGATAGTATATTAAAAGCACATTTAAGTTCATATTTCTTGGTGTCTCAAAATAGCACAGTTGAGTACACTTAGATGTTCTTAAGATTATTTTAAGAAGTACTAAAAATATTTTTTTAGTATATTAAGTACAAAATTAGTTCACAAAAATAGAGCACTTTAAGTACATTATAGAAATGTACTTTTTTTTCACCTGGGGGATGCGCCCTCTACTTTACAGCCGTGAATTTGCATTTCCTTCAGCCTGAGACTTATTCATTTAACTTTTGGTGTGGAAGAGCCTTTAGATTTCAACTGTGGATATCTGCAGGTCAGAGTAATCAAAGCAATGGGGTGTCCCGAAAGCTCTTTCTTTACAATTGGTTAATTTCAAGCTACCTTTCGCAAGATGTCCTCACTGCAGCCTGTATTGCGATGACATACTGGATTTATGCTGCTTTCACATGCTAGCGGAAATTTCCTACTTCCCTACTTTCGGAAGTTGTGATTACAAGCGCCTCACATTCAAGTGCCTTGTTGTCGGAAAGAACAGGAACCGTGGAGGACACCAGATTTATTCTTGCCTGTTAATTGGAGAAATCTTATTAAAGCCAAAATTATATTTAGCGTCCCATTCACCAACCATACATTCACCATGCTATCTATAGTCAGCTTGCTGATGATTCTGGAATTTACGTTAATTCCGATAGCTAAGGAGGCAGCATAAAATCCAATGCGTAGTGGATGTGTGATTTTTCCCAAACCAGGTTAAGGTGTAGGGTAGATTTAGGGGTTAGTATTTGTTGTAGCATTGTGTAGGCAATTATCACTGTGATTGACGTAAGTAATGAAATCATTTGAATCGGCTGCTGGTCGTAGTTTATGCTGAACTGGTTTTGGGGGGAAAAAATAATTTGTCAACTACATATTGGATTTAATCCAGTATGTAATCACACAACAGGCTGCAGCAAGGACAGTCTTGCCTGTTAGGGTGTGGGGTTGGGTTTGGGGATTAGTTTCTGTTGTAGCATTGTGTATCTTTCAGAACCATAACCATTTAAAAATGCAAACTGCTGTCCATTAATGTAAAGAACTAGTAGTAGCACAAAAGTAGCTGTAATTAACAAGATTACCCAAAACTATATAGACATAGAGTAATTCAACATTAAATTTCAATTTGTTTATTTCTTTATTTATTCTAACATATTGCAGTTCCTGTTTGACATTTAATGTATTGTGATGTTGTTCATTAATGAGTCATCATGGTTTGTGTGGTCTTATGATTTTATTAACAAAGTTCAGGAGGAGCACGTTCAGATAATCTACCCAATTAGCAAGAGTGAAGGCCTATATATAGCTGACTTACCTCTGTCCTACGACAGTTTTCCACCACCCCAACTCCTCACTCCTCTGTTCATATCCCAAACAGGGATTTGGGGGAGTACTCTGGGTTCAGACAAAATTCCAAGTTCGGAGCCCTCCCTTCGTGCATCACGCCAAATATGCATATACTCAGATTAAAATCTGATTAAATGTAAGAGTGAACTTGTGAAATTACTAGCGGCTTACAGCTGTTGTTTTTATTTTTTAAAGTATGTGCATAAAGTTGCACTGCCTGAGAAGTAGCCCATCAGAGAGGTATTAATGGGTATTAAGAGATCTCTGTTTAATTCAAGTCTTTGTGCATCAGTGTACACAAGAGTAATGTAGAGATTGATGTCGTAATGTTTGTGTGGACCAGTGTAAGTCAAAGTCCAGGGTCATCTTACACCCACAGTCTGTTCCTGTAGAACAACATTGAAAGCAGAGTTGTCCAAAGATTGTTTAAAAAAAGCATTATGTTGAAAGTGCCGTGTTTGCAATGTCCTCATATGTTTCTGTTTATGTCTAATCCTCAGTATAATACCTACACGATTCTGTTCTATCAGATTCTCTAACATACAAAAATTCTTGCCGTTTTAAAAGTCTGCATTGCTGGTCTGCAGTTAACTGGAAAATGACGGTACACATGCATTGTGTATTAGGGGCTGGCCTCCTGTCTTTCACAAACATTGCCTTGCTGTTGGCAAATATAAACCCAAGAGTTTCCCCAATGCTTCTCTGATATGTCATTAGTTTTGCGTTCTTTCCTTTTTCCATCCAGAGTTGTTTGAACTTTCAGCATGACTCTGGAATTAGCACTTTTGCTTTGCATGTTTTTGGGGACGCATGGTTTCAACAAACAGTATCCTATTGAACCTCAGCCCAACTTTGATCTGGAGAAAGTAAGTATGATTTTTCAATTGTTTGGGTTGGGTTAGTAGTTTAAGCATTGAATGCATGTTTCTCATTTAATAGCAGAGACATTTCAAATTAATCTATGTTCACAGCATTACATTTGTTGCAAAGAGGCCAAACTGCAGTGGGATATCAAGTGTCACATATCACAATATGTACTTAAAGCATGGATCATGGTTCATCAGCTTACACTGTCAGAAAAAAATGTGCAAGAATTGTACCTTTAGGGTTACAGCAGCTTGTCACTGGGGCAGTACCCTTAAAAGGACAACTTTGTACCTTATTTACCCCTAAACTGTGTATTTTAGTACCTTAGAGTAGCAATATCTATGGTACTGCCCCAGTGACAAGCTGTTGTAATGCTATGGTATTTGCACTTTTATTGAGTGTACATTTATTTATATACAAGAATGAAAATCAACGGTTTTGATGTATATTGAATAGATGCAGTGATGTGAAAATGTATTCATAATTCCTGCTTTAATTGGTGATACGAGTTACTTAACATTACAGTTTTTTACAACCGCTAGGACACATTTCTCGATACTTAAGTCACTGTTTCAAAAGTCTTCACACTAGTTCGTCAAACCAACTTGGCACAGCAGTTAATTTCACATTTAAAATGCACTAAAACTACCAAAACACTTCATACATGTCTCAAATCAAGTCATTCTGCCATAACACTGGCAAAGGTTTTCATCCAACAAACACACTATGTCAATCATTAAACACAGTCCTAAAAACACTAACATCAGGTAGCATGATGCATGATAATGATTTATTTTGTAAAAGTTCTTTACAAAACAAGAATGACACTCTCTACTGCTTATAATTCACTGCAGTATCTTTTACATAGCCCATGTTTACATTACAGTAAAAAATTATTACCAAGTTTTCCCCTTTTGAATGGATGGTAATGAAACTGAAAGACTAACGCTTGTGTATGTGTTCATTTACATCTAATTGCTTTGATAGTATTTGATGTTTTAGATTCAGAATATATTTCAATATGGTATTACTGTAGAAATGTTGCTGTCTTCTGTCTTATTCATTTTTGTGTTGTGCTAGGTTTTCAACTTAAAGGATTAGTTCACTTTCAAATAAAATTTTCCTGATAATTTACTCACCCCCATGTCGGTCATTTTTTTTTTTTTTAAATGTAAATGTATATGCTTTATATAAACAAATGATCGCCTTCCAAGTGGTTCAGCCAAAACCGCACTTTCGTATTCTTAAAAAAAAAAAAAAAAAAACTTACGGAACGAACGCAGCGCCAGTTCCATTTTTCCGTAAGTAGAATAGGGAAGGTGTAGGACATACAGCGAAAGCTTTCTGAAGAATACGAAAGTGCGGAACCACTTAGAAGGCAATCATTTGTTTATATAAAGCATATAAATTTACATTTTTTTCGAAAATAACTGATCGTTTCGCTAGATAAGACCCTTATTCTTCGTCTGGTATCGTTTAAAGCCCTTTGAAGCTGCACTGAAACTGTAATTTTGACCTTCAACCGTTTGGAGGCCATTGAAGTCCACTATAAGGAGAATAATCCTGGAATGTTTCCTCAAAAACCTTAATTTCTTTTCATCTGAAGAAAGAAGGACATGGACTTCTTGGATGACATGGGGGTGAGTAAATTATCAGGAAAATGTTATTTGAAAGTGAACTAATCCTTTAAGTTTAACAGTTTTGAAAAGATGTAAGCATGTGCAAATTGGCCTGTATAGTACATAGGTACATGAGACCATACAATAAGGTCTCATTACCCAAACCATCACATCTTTCAAGAAGCACCTGAAGACTCACCTACCTTCAGGTTTGACAGAACATCTAAGTGTACTCAACTGTGCTATTTTGAGACCATGAATATGAACTAAAATGTGCTTTTAACACACTATCTCTGTATTTAAAAAAAAAAAATGTATTTAGTTACCACTTGTAGTACACTTGAACCCATCTTTCATACAGCAAACTTTTACTTCCTTTTTACCAAAATTTTTACTTCCTTTTACTGTCAGTTTTCAGGTGAATGGTACCGTATTGGACTTGCAGATGAGTCAGAGCTGTTTGCGAAGTACAAAAACCACATAAAGCTTTCTAAAGGTCTTCTGGTACCAGATACCAATGGAAATGTGAACCTGACCATGTGGACCATGAGGTGCATAATTTGACAAGATGTTGTTTCATATTTACATTATCACACCATCTCGAATAACAAAGGGAAAACATATTGTGATGGGGAAATGAGGTTAAACATAACATTTGAGCTCTGCGTTAATGATCTGTATATATTTGAACTAACAGACCATATGGATGCTCCGTCATTGTTTATTCATACGAGAAGACAGATGTTCCTGGAGAGTTCACTTACTTTAGCCAAAGTAAGCTATCATTTCCTCTTTCAAACATCTTTGTGCTCATTTCTTATCACGTGATGTCATGATTCACACACAGAACACCAGTAACTCTCAAAAACTTTTGAATGCATTTAAATCAATTTATTAATAATTATTATACAGCATATTGAGAATATAGTGCAAAATTGTTACCTTACAAATTTTTACCTTACAAAATATATCTACCTTATTAAACCCTTAAAAAGTTTTGTTGATATAAATTAATGTTTTTAGGTTGATTCAGTTATATTAAATAATATTTTAATTAAATATAGGTTAGCATTTTTTCAATATATTTAGCTTCACTCTGTATACTTTTCAAACTTTATATACTTCAATTTTAGTATGCACTTCAACTACACATGCATCACATCCCTTAATTTAAAATTAACATGATATATCTGACCTTTTGTTAAGGGCACAAGATAACAAAAGACGTCACGATAGTGGAGACCAATTACACTGATTATAGTTTGGTCCTTAAATACAAGAACATGGACAAAGAGTACACTCAAGTAGCTCTTTATGGTAAGTCTAAACTGATGATGTAAAAGATATATCACATATGCTGTCTTGGACATATTGATGAAGCATGCTAATTTGTCAGAAACATTGCTCCTAGGACGGTCATCCATACTAAGACCCGATCTAATTGAGAAATTCAGATCTTTTGCTTTATCTCTGGGCTTTTCTGAGGAGGCCATTATCGCCCCAAAAGATCTTGGTAAGTTTGCATGTGATATAATAAACATAAACTGTTTATGTCAGACTGCCACACTGCAAAAAAACAGGAATAAGCTGCACTGAGGCTAATGTTTAATATTTAGGTGACCTTAAATAGGGCCTCTAAAGTTTGCTGAATCAACAAAACACCACACACACACAGAACAAACATGTCACTCTTAACAGGAATCATTCTCAGATGTTGATCTACGTTTTTACGTTTTACAATTATACATAAATATGCTGATTTGTAATGCATTTTTAATGTTTTTTTTTTTTAGATCCCTGCCCTATCCTAGAACCAAGGTATGGATTTACCACTTCCTCATATAAATAAGAGGCTGGGGCTTGTT
This sequence comes from Megalobrama amblycephala, assembly GCF_018812025.1. Lineage (NCBI taxonomy): Eukaryota > Metazoa > Chordata > Actinopteri > Cypriniformes > Xenocyprididae > Megalobrama > Megalobrama amblycephala. The sequence continues at coordinate 41,094,134 of NC_063047.1, forward strand.
GTCTGTATATGCCTACAAAAAGCAAAACATTCTACCGTTAGTGCTCAAGAAATAACATACAGTTAATTTACAGTATGTTGTCACACTAGACTGGGTAAACCTGTGTAATACTGATTGAGATTTTACAATGACTCTTATTATAACATCCTTACACCAGTAGGTGGCGACAAGTGACCGTCTTTATGAGTGAGTCAGTGAACCAATGATTCGTTCAAAACATACTGATTCATTGAACGAAACGGTTGATTCTGATTTGGATGTGTTTGGTAGTTGGAAGTATTCTCGTTGGCTGAGCAAAAACAGACAAAGTATTGTGTATAAAATGTAAGTTACTCAATATTAACTTCTTGTTTATTGTATAAATGCAATATCACACTGGGAATCATGCTGGTCTGAATATCAGCATGTGGGCTATGGCTAAATTGAAGTAATGACAACATGTTTTGAAATTGATGTTTAAAACCAACATACAACACGTTTGCGTAGCTGGTGTTTCAAAACCTTATCGCTACAAGCACTTGTGACAACTAGCCCCAGTCTCCCTGTTGCTGAAATACATGGGACTATAATGTGACGTTGTTGATGTAAAACCCATGAAAAGCCTTGTTTTATCAAATCTAAAATATACACCACTGTTCACTCACCTGCAGGAATACAGCAGAATTCAGAGAGGACAAATCTGCACAAACTGTTAATCAATCAGTCTTTGCCACTGAGAATCTTTCCAAAGTGTGATTGATTGGACAGGATGTTTTTATCAGTAACACACTCGAACTCTATAACTAATTGTATACTTTCACCATCTTTCAGCCAGCCGTGGAGTCAGACCTTGGGTTACATATACTCAGTTTTGTTACACATTTGGGGAACAGTGTTTGTTTTAACGCAAACAATCATTGGAGAAATGCAACACTATAACATTGTCAATGTAACGCAATTCATGCTACAATTGTAAAACCAGCAGGTGGCGCTGTTGTATTCATCCAGCATCACTGTTAACCTCTAATAATGTAGTGTTCCACCTGACACTGATGTTTACAAACAGGCAGTGCTACTGATAATGGACATGTATTAGTGTGGTTGCTTGCTTAATGTTTACAGAACATTTGTGTCAAATCATTGTGATAATTTTACAATTCCACTGTATTTCTTTTTTTTTTCTTTTTTTTTTTTGCAATTAAATAAAACAAATAGGCTCATTCTTAATGGTCATGATTCAATATGTTACAAAACAAATAAATAGGCTACATTTATGTGTGTGTGTGTGTGTGTGTGTGTGTGTGTGTGTGTGTGTATATATATATATATATATATATATATATATATATATATATATATATATATATATATATATATATATATATATATATATACACACACACAACCATTCAAAAAATTTTTTAATGTTTTTGAAAGTCTTATTCTCAAAGAGGCTGCATTAATTTGAATACAACAGTAATATTGTAAAAAATAACTATTTTAATGTAATTTATTCCTGTGATGCCATTACAGTGTTCAGTGTTGCATGATCCTTCAGAAATCATTCTAATATGCTGATGATTTGGTGCTAACATTTTGTATTATATGTTGTGCATTCTATATATATATATATATATATATATATATATATATATATATATATATATATATATATATATATATATATATATATATATATATATATATATATATATATATATATGGTCATGGTTCCATATGTTATATATATTCTAATTTTTAAAAAAATGGTTATGTTGGTTATGATTATGTAAACATTGTGTCAAATCATATTGCAGCCAATGAATCAGTCATTCAATTAGTAAATTAATCAATCAATCAATTAACTAGTTCCTGAAAAGCATTCCTCTACTATCATCACTTGTCAGCGACAAATGATGCGTGGCTTAGTTTGGGCCTTTGTCTGTCACCATATACCCCTCTTTGGGGTCCTCCGTCCCTTTCTACTCCTTCCTCCCCTTTACATGTCCCTCCCCCACTCCACTTTCACCCAATTACCCCCCTCCCTCCCCATCAGACTGCTCCCCCACCCCTTTTACGGAGTGCCATTATGCTGCGGTGGGTGAAGGGAAGAGGGGGATAACAATGAAGATAAAGAAAGCATGCGGTTAGAGGCTTGTGAATGGCTCCATTCAGCAAAGCCAGCCAAACAGAAAAGCAGCTCTGCTCTCCCAAACCCAGAAGTTTCTTTTAGTACAACTGGGTCTTTATCCTCTGTAATTAGGTGCTAGCATATACATACATGCATACATACAGGTGCAAGCAAGCACACTTACTGTAGCACGTACGTACAGAAAGCCATACAGTATATCAGTAAATGGTCAATGTCACAGGGTGACAGATGGTAATTTAACCTCATTATTAACGATAATGCTGTCATTTAATATCTGACACCACTATTATGGAGCAAAACACAAATTAGACCTGAACTGAAAAAGTTCTGTAACATCTCAAAACTGCATTTCTAGGTTAAAATGCATTGGTGCCAACGCATCATCTTTGACATCCAATGATATATATGATTTTAAGCATGCTTTCACATATGTTTTTCTCACCCAAACAGGTGTAAGGAATGTATATTTGATTAACTCTGCAAAACAAACTCTAATTACACATGTTTCTGTGGTTTAAAGTAACTTAAATGAAACATTTTTGTCTGCGGTGCCATTCATGAAATCCATCGCTTTGCTCATGGCCCCTCCGCCTGTTACCTCACAGATGTGTAACCCCGTCTGAGTGTGTCTGTGCTTATTAATCAAAACGAAACACTCACACACACACACACACTCTGGGCCGAACTGTGTGTCAGTATTTGGAGAAAGGAGGCTCCATATGGGCACTCCTGCATCTCTTTTCTGTGTTGGCAGCCAGGCAGATGTCACATGGTCTAACAGGTCAACCTGCACAGACATAAGACGAATAGCTGTGCAGTACAGACTGCATGGGGCCCCTCAGCCGTCTGCCAGCAGAGTCCCCCAGTTCACCCCACTCACTCCCCACACACACACACACACACACACTGATATTTCATGCTAGTTTTGTTATATATTACCACTCCCTAGTTTATATGTTTATTAATATTAATGCAATTTGCAATATATATATATTTATTTATTTATAAGGTAAAATTGTTTTTGCTCTTGTTCCTACATATAAAAGGCAAACAAGGTCTTGGAGCAAAATTATTTTATTTTATACTGGAATGGTAATATGCAGTAGTGGCCAAAAGTGATGTCTGGAGGAGATATTTGCTTTTAATGACCCTACAAGTTTGATTAAACCATAAAAATATTTGGGGATATTTTTTAATATTTTAAATATGAAGGAAGAACAAAACACTTAACTTGATATTTATCTGACAAAATTATTTGGCAAAAAATGGCAAATACAGCTACAGGTTTTATTTTATTATGCAAAAAAAATGCATAGAAAAACAAAAAGGTCACAGGACAAAGTATTAACTGCAACAAAATCAGTTATTATTATTTCATTGTTTTTTTTTTTTTTTTCATGTGTTCATAATTTCTTTGTATGACCATCTGGCCAAAATTATATTGGCACAATTTGGCATGTTTCATTGCATTATCACAAATAAAACAATTGACTCCAAGCACAACTATGCAATATGCTTAAAAAATCTTTAACACATTTTTTTATAATATTTGAATAAAGGGTGGCCACTACTGTATATATTGCATATATAATGGAAGGGTATTTAGACATGTACGCTTACATAGATAAAAATGTAGAATATCAGAAATAAGAAATAATCAAACCAAATGGAATTTATTTTACAAAAAGAAATGTTACATTTTAAACTATAAAATATAAAACAAAAGATAATTTTGTAGCTATTTATGGCAGTTGACATGAAAAGATGGCCTTTGGTATGCTATACTCAATCTAAATTATTTTATTTTCGCTGATAATAAGCCTGCATAATAATTAGTAATTATTATGCATGCACTTTTTATGACCTCATATTAATTGATTTACTACATGGAATATTTGCACTTTTAATTCCTCAAGAATAAATAAAAATTAAAATCAACTAATAAATTAAAAACTAGTAAAATAAACCAGAGAATATTATATTATATTAACATTTATTTATTTATAATATTATATATTACCTCTCTCTTATTTTTACTCTAAGGTGCTGCTTAGACAACACAGTTTTCTACGGAGCCCTGCACGTAACATACAGGGAAAAAAAGTAAATCGTGCGCACATTTTACTCATTCGTTCCCTCGATTTGCTAAATCGTGCACGCGTTTTATAAATCGAGCGGACTAATTAGTAAATCATGCAGTCGATTTAGCAAATCGAGGGAACGACTTAGTAAATCATGCGCACAATTTATAAATCGAGGGAACGACTTAGTAAATCATGCGCACGATATATAAATCAAGGGAACGAATTTGTAAAGCGTGTGCACGATTTAGGAAATTGAGGGAAAGAATTAGTAAATCACGCAGACGATTTAGCAAATCGAGGGAACGACTTAGTAAATCATGCACACGATTTATAAATTGAGGGAAAGACTTAGTAAATCATGCACACGATTTATAAATCGAGGGAACGAATTTGTAAAGCGTGTGCACGATTTAGGAAATTGAGGGAAAGAATTAGTAAATCATGCAGACGATTTAGCAAATCGAGGGAACGACTTAGTAAATCATGCGCACAATTTATAAATCGAGGGAACGACTTAGTAAATCATGCGCACGATTTATAAATCAAGGGAACGAATTTGTAAAGCGTGTGCACGATTTAGGAAATTGAGGGAAAGAATTAGTAGCCTAAATCACGCAGACGATTTAGCAAATCGAGGGAACGACTTAGTAAATCATGCACACGATTTATAAATTGAGGGAAAGACTTAGTAAATCATGCACACGATTTATAAATCGAGGGAACGAATTTGTAAAGCGTGTGCACGATTTAGGAAATTGAGGGAAAGAATTAGTAAATCATGCAGACGATTTAGCAAATCGAGGGAACGACTTAGTAAATCATGCGCACAATTTATAAATCGAGGGAACGACTTAGTAAATCATGCGCACGATTTATAAATCAAGGGAACGAATTTGTAAAGCGTGTGCACGATTTAGGAAATTGAGGGAAAGAATTAGTAGCCTAAATCACGCAGACGATTTAGCAAATCGAGGGAACGACTTAGTAAATCATGCACACGATTTATAAATTGAGGGAAAGACTTAGTAAATCATGCACACGATTTATAAATCGAGGGAACGAATTTGTAAAGCGTGTGCACGATTTAGGAAATTGAGGGAAAGAATTAGTAAATCATGCAGACGATTTAGCAAATCGAGGGAACGACTTAGTAAATCATGCGCACAATTTATAAATCGAGGGAACGACTTAGTAAATCATGCGCACGATTTATAAATCAAGGGAACGAATTTGTAAAGCGTGTGCACGATTTAGGAAATTGAGGGAAAGAATTAGTAAATCACGCAGACGATTTAGCAAATCGAGGGAACGACTTAGTAAATCATGCACACGATTTATAAATTGAGGGAAAGACTTAGTAAATCATGCACACGATTTATAAATCGAGGGAACGAATTTGTAAAGCGTGTGCACGATTTAGGAAATTGAGGGAAAGAATTAGTAAATCATGCAGACGATTTAGCAAATCGAGGGAACGACTTAGTAAATCATGCACACGATTTATAAATTGAGGGAAAGACTTAGTAAATCATGCACACGATTTATAAATCGAGGGAACGAATTTGTAAAGCGTGTGCACGATTTAGGAAATTGAGGGAAAGAATTAGTAAATCATGCAGACGATTTAGCAAATCGAGGGAACGACTTAGTAAATCATGCGCACGATTTATAAATCGAGGGAACGACTTAGTAATGCGTGTGCAAGATTTAACCTACTATTTTTTACCTGCATGTCATGTGCGAGGCTCCGTAGTTTTCAACTAAAAACTGAAAACTTTTATGTGTTTTGGACGTTCATTTAAACAGCAACTGTGTTTGGGGGCCTACAAACGCGAACTAAAAACTAAAACAAGTTTTTAAAAACAATAGGCTACCGTTATTGTCTCTGTGTAAACTACAAAAATGTGAATTTGTGAAAACGGTGAGGTCACACGCATGCATATTATGGGTTCAGTTTATAGACGTGTAGTGTTTCTTTACAAAGTGACATCGCCAACTACTGGCTTGGCATAAATAATACAGCGGTTTTAGTCGTTTTCGCTGGTCCTTGTGAATGGGTATCGTTTTGTCAGAACATGTTCATAGTTAATTTAACAAGCTACACCTGCAGTTACACCTGTTTGACTTCATATATCTGTATGCCATATATCTATATGCCACTTTCTTTGATGTTCTGACCCATTATCAAATGCAATAAAACCTCTGTTTATGAAACACCGCTGCTTATGTACTATACAATTCAAGCATACAGTCTAAAAATACACACAATTGCACATCGAAGCCGACACGCATGCGAGTGCATACACATAAACACCCAGCTTTCTCAGGCCTGAAGTGTTGGATGCGGGTTACTTTACACACCTTTGAACATCCCTTTTCAGGGCATGGTGTGAAATGGATTTGAATGAGAAAGAGGAGGTCAGGAGAGGAGGTGTAGAGGCTAGGGGAGGGGAAGGACGAAGGGAACAGGGTGGGAAACTGACAGGAGGGAAGAAGAAAAGGAGGTAGACGGATTTTCCATTTGTAAAAAAAAAAAAAAAAAACAGGGCCACTGGTTATTGAGTTGCATGAGAAGGATCTCCCTTTCTCTTTCTGTTCTCTCCAGCCTTCTCCCTTGCTTGTCCCCTCTCTCATTACCATAGCAGCTGCAGAGCTGTGCGTGTGTGTGTTAGTGTGTGTAAAGGGAGGGGGTCCGGGTCGGGCAGTGTGACTTAGGCAGGGGCTCCCGTCAATGGTGGGCCGTCTGGGGAATGAATAGAGGCGCACAGAGTTGAACTGGACGAACAAAAGAGAAGAGGAGAGAAGAATGGGCGAGTGAATGGGGCGGCTTGTCACTGCGAGCTAGAGCACACAAAATGGAGTGAAATAGTGAAAGAAAGTTAAAAGGAGCAGAGGGCATGCAAGGATTGGCCTGGCCACCTGTCTCTCTCGCTATCTGTCTTTTGCCCCTTCTGTCAATGGAGGGACTAAAAGTTGGAGGCATGAGAGAGTGATTTGGGCAGAAAAATGCAATGTAAGCAGTATGTGTAAGAGTGAACCACAAGTGAACTACTTGTTTTACTATTTCATAAACAACTGATGCAATACAAGAACATGTGTGATGCAATTTTAGTGTGCTAATAAAGTTCTTCTCTTCTGTGATTTAATCAGAACTCACAAAATAATTGTTCTATCGCTCAGCTCACAGAATGTTGAATATAACAATATAAAAAAAATTGCAAGTGGTTGTATTGTTACCCTTAAGTATCCTTAGACGATGCTGGCAAGAGCTCCTGAATTGATATACCAAATGTAAACATGTTGTTTTTCTACTCAGTGTAGTGAAGGAAGCACTTGTGGCAATTATAACATCCTTACCCATACTCCACTAACCAGTAATTAGGATACACTGATACAAAAAGAGCAGCTTTAACAGTATTTAGTAACAATCCTCTGCTCTTTAGGTTGCTAGCATGATTGGTCTTGGCAACGCGTTACATTTAACATTAGCTGTACGTATAATGGCGGTAATTCCTTCAGCTGATATCACACTGTAGCCTATAGTAGCCATCTATGGAAATGCTACCGAGACACAGACATGTACAAATGTGTAACGTATTTGCTGAATTGACATTTTCAGAGTTCAAGTTCGAGATAAAGCTGAAACTGTGCCTTTTATAACTGTTTCAAATGTGGGAGATAAGTGCAAACAAAGAAACTGCATATTGCAAATGACTGGTGGACATGTGTTTTCCCTTGGGAAAAACAACTTTAGCTTATTTTTGAAAAAAAGTTCTTATTACAGAAATAATACTTTAAAAGAATATACTTAAGTGCCAACTTAATGTAATGTTTTTGGGCACTTAATTGCATGTTATTTACAATTAAATGAAATGTAAATTTATATTAAATTTATACTGAGTGCAAGTAGCTGAATTTTAGATTGCTTTTTGACCCACTTAAATAGTACGTAATTACTTATATTGTCTTTGAAATATGGTTACTGTTGAATGTATTGACAGGCATTTATGGTAAACTGAAATATGTTTTCATGTTATTACTATTGAAACTTATATATCATGCATTTTAATATATTTTCAATTACACATTTGTAATTATGAAGTTGTGACTTACATTTAAAATATATTAACTAAATATAACATCAAATAACATAGTCAACATCAAAATAAGTGTACTTTAAAACATGACAAAAGGTTATTAAAACATAATGATTTCAAATGTAGCCTACTTTAAATTAAAACTTAATGTTTATTATTACAACGTGCAATTTTTAAAAGTTTACTTAACATAGTCATGAAGGTGTACTCTCTTTAAAGAACAGTGGCCTTTAGTTTCATTAATATTATCTGCAAGATGCATTTTTTAAAAATATACTGAGATTAAGTAGTGCACATGCAGTACAGTTAAACACATCTTTTTCACATGGTTGGTATTAATGTAGACTTGTTTTAACTAGTTAATTTCTTTGCAGCCAAACTGGTGTTTACTGAGGAGCTAAATGCTAATACATGCTACAGCTACCATCTGCTCAAGGCTATATGCATATAGAACCTGTTTCTCTGTAAATTATGGGCCAGTGTAATACTAATATCTATAAAGACATTTGTTTGCACTAACTGCATTCCTATATGTGCTTCACTGTTCATTTGTCACAACGCTTGTGTTTCTTGGAAATACTGAGCAGCCCTATGGCTACCTGAGGAACAGGAAGAGGCAGAGGCTGAATCAAGAAACAATAACATTGACTGAGTCATGCACAAGTCTATGCATTACACCATTAATCTTCTTAAAACCACAGAATTTAATATCTAAAATGCCTTTGTACAAAACGTACAAAATACAGCAAGTAATATATTTAAAATATGACCACTTACATCATTCGAAACATAAACAAACAGCTAAACAGATATAAAAACACAACAAAAAAAAACAATTCACAAAGACAAATCATTATGAGAGGCCTTCTCTTTGATGAAAATAATATCTCAAAAGTTGGTCCAAAAAATCACAGTCATCTGACTTTTATCTCAATCAAAGTTACTTTTACTTTTATGTCATAAATGTTATGGCATTATCAAGTAAAGACTTGTGCATTGTGCAACTTCTTGTTGCACTGGTTTTACCATGTAGCATCCCCCTTAAAAAGAGGAGGATGGGACTTCAGATAGGAAGTGCTCCAAGATTTTTTTTTCTGGACACTTTACTTGTATGTTCTTCCATTGTGTCAAAAGTTGTTATAGTCTAGAATATGTCTGACAATACTTATGGAGGGACATTCAAGCAGAGTGTGTTACATAATTATACATACAGTAATTCAATTCATTGGCATATAAATGCCTTTGATAAGAATGAGTGAAAACCACCCTGGAGCTTCCATACAATAAGAATTGTTTTTCCATTTAGAAAAATAGTATCTTTAAAAGTTGGCTTGACACCAACAACTCAAAAAACAGCCATCAGTGCAATATTTAAAACATTCTCAAGTATAAGTGATGCATATTTTCATACTGGCTTTGAAGCGTTCCAGAAGTCACAAGACATTTAAACCTTACCACATCTTGCCTGAGTTGACAAGGGGTATAAGAAGACAAGGCCGACGTGCTTTAGGACACAGTGCAGTCTATATACACTGATCTATGGATTTGCTCAACCTCTGAATTACAAAACAGTAAAGTGTGGCTTGAAAAAAAAAAAAAAAAAGTTTAGTGTCAGAAACTCCATAACAAAGTACTGATTATGACACAACAGTGCCAAAATGCAATCATATTTGGTAGCGTCTGGGCTAGAAAGTGTTTGCGTGAATATTTCAGTTCAAGAGGTGAGAGATCCTGAATGGTGAATAGATAGATAATACTAAACTTGATGACCGACATTGCAATGTCACCATTATAATGCATTACAGTTGAGGTATCAGACATCAGTTTAGGCAATACGCAGAGAGAATGTGTACATAATGTTATTCTATACAGGAATATTTATATCAGTCTAGTCAGTGTGCGAATTATTCATGGGGGGCGGGATTTCTGAAGGAATGTCTGTCAATAATTTTCTGTTGGTCTCATGTATTTTGTAGCTAAATGTCAAATTAATTAACGATGTGTTTAAAACAAAACAAACATTTATAAACCAAACTTATCCTTTGGAGGGGTTCAAGCCTTAACTAAGGATTCAGACCCCCCCATAATTCGCACACTGAGTCTTGTCATCCTGTAGGAAGTTTTAGCTTTCTTACTTTGATCCAACTGTTCAATTTTTTTTTTTTTTTTTCAAAATAAATCTATAAATAACACAGTGATCATTTTCATCATGCATCAAAAGTTGGCAAACCATATCCATGACATTGTACCAACCCAACATTATCAAAAATAGCCTTTTGGATTTGAATCATGTGCCTACCGATATTAAATCAATTTCCTAAACACATTACATCACACATTTACTTTGGCACAAAGGGGTCAAATATATGATAGGCTTAAAGGTACAGCGTCAGATTTTCTTTGATTGCCTCAGAGCGCGCTTGATGAGTACTTCGCCCTTGTAATGAGGTAAAGAACGATGTCTTGATGTCCACCAAATGCTGCTATGTGCAGAGCACTCCATCCATCTCTGTTGGCCAGGCGGATGTCAGCACCAAACTTCACCAGTAGCTTTACTAACTCCAAGTTGCCATCGATCACGGACTGATGCAGCGCCGTCTGTCCCTCTGGTCCGAAAGAGTTCACGTTAAATTCACAGTTTGTCATGTTTTGCAAGAGAGAATGAAGTTCCTTAGTATTGCCCTTCCTGAGCGCTTCCTGAAACACTCTTTGACGCGCAGAGCAAGTCATGTCCGCCTGACTCATGATTTCAACAGGTAGACGACTGCAGCCCTTCGCTTCTGTTTCTGAGAGAAGATAACGAGCCAGGTCTTCCTCCAAACTCCGAAACAACTGAGCGAACGTTAACCGGTTCAGTAAATTCAACGAACAAGCTCCAAGGTATTCGCAAATCCCACAGTTTATGTGTTCCGCCTTAAACGCACGATATTATTAAGAAAAACAAAAATGTCATACGGTCCTTAAAACAGGAGCTGGGAATTTCAGTAGTCCATACTGCATGTGGTGCTTCCTAATAGAAAATGTATTAACTGTTATTTAATTTATGCAACATTTTAGCGGAAAACAATATCACGATCAATATAATAAGGGCTTTACCTAGGTGGTTCCCACGAGCGTGTGTTGAATGGCCTCCAGCTCCGCGCGCTGTGTTCTGACTGTATCCTCCGTTGTAGCTGACAGACTAGATTCCTCCTATTTTGGCTCATTTGAATAACAATTGCCCGTCATGAAGTTCGTCTTTTAGGGGCGGAGACTGTGTTCATGTCTGCTTTTTAGCAGAATGCGGTGCAATGTTCCTTACCAATATAGCCTACACAAAGGGGAAATACAGGGGGAAATATGCTAAAAGACTTCTTTGTGATTTGATCGTTTTCAAGTGACATTATGCTATAGCAACTGCACAATGTAAAATCAACATATATTTTGCAGGTGAAATAAAATAAATAAATAGTCAACTTTAATGTCTTTGCTTCAAATTGCTGTCTAAAATTTTAAAGTAAAATCATTTTATTGCTCTTTTTTAACCACTTTGAATGAAAAACATGGTGGAGGTGGTCCATAATCCCACCCAGTGTCACAGATCTTCACATTGCTAAACATTTGTCTATCAACAATCCATTTGTTAAGGATATATCAACAAATGGGTGAACAACCCAGCCCAGCACTACTTCACAGTTCTGTGGGTGAAAATGCCTTGTGGATGCCAGAGATCAGAGGAGAATGGCCAGACTGGTTCGAGCTGATAGAAAAGTAACAGTAACTCAAATAACATTACAACCAAGGTCTGCAGAATAGCATCTCTGAACGCACAACACATCGAACCTTGAAGCAGATGAGCTACAGCAGCAGAAGACCACACCGGGTGCCACTCCTGTCAGCTAAGAACAGGAAACTGTGGCTACAATTCACACAGATTCACCAAAACTCTACAAGAGAAGATTGAAAAAAACATTGCCTGATCTGATGAGTCGTGATTTCTGCTGTGACATTCAGATGTTATGATCAGAATTTGCCATAAACAGCATGAAAGCATGGATCCATCAGGGTTCAGGCTGGTGGTGGTGTAATGGTGTTGGGAATATTTTCTTACATGTGTGACTATATATTTTCCAGGTGAAATAAAATAAATAGTCAGCTTTAATGTCTTTGCTTCAAATTGCTGTCTAAAATTTTAAAGTAAAATCATTTTATTGCTCTTTTTTTAACCAATTTGAATGAAAAACATGGTAGAGTTCATGGGTTCATAGTGGATTCATAATCCCACCCAGTGTCACAGATCTTCAACACTGCTAAACATTTGTCTATCAACAATCCATTTGTTAAGGATATATCAACAAATGGGTGAACAACCCTGCCCAGCACTTCTTCTGGCAGCAGTCAGGTTCTCATTCTCAGTGGTGAAACAGTGTCCTAAGCAAGGCACCATGGGAACTAGGCTACTGCATGCTGTTTTTGTATCACCCAGTAGCCACAGTTTGGCACAGAAACTTTTCTAACTTTTTGAGGTATGACAAGCATTTGCTTCATTAGTGACATGTTCTAGTAACAAATTAAGTTAAAGATAACTTAACATAAGAGCATGTGAAATTTAAATTGATAATTAGGTAGCTGTTTTTGTTTTCACATTTATAAAAGCAATTCATTTTAAGCTGGACGAAAGGGTAAAAAACAAACAAAAGATTATCTGATTGTTTACAATTGGTCGAGCACCACCTGAACAAATTATGTATGTTTTGCATTGAGAAACAAGGCTGGAACTTGTCTTTATATTCAACATGTGAAAACATCATTTCAAGCATCTCTCAACTCTCAAACCTGACTTAACTTGTCTGTAGGTACTGTGGTTTTGTTGAATTTGTCTTGTACTGTTCTTTGCCAGTTCAATAGTTCCTCATTCAAATGCCTTACAATCTTTGGCAGTGTAACAGGATCTCAATGGCTGAACTGCAGTGACGTTTCTATAGGGAGGGTGGGTCATTCAGGATCCAATTTTAAACCACGTGCTCTAGGACCGTGGGAAAGAGTTGAGCCTTTCTTCCCAGCATAGGCGTATACACAGATAGAAAGTCAGAGAGAGAGAGAGAGAGAGAGAGAGCGAGAGAGAGAAGGTAGATATTTCAAAACAGTTGCCTGTGGAAAGTTGGCATGGTGTTCAGGTTCTAAAAACTGAACCAAGTGATTAATTCTTTTGGTTATAGAGTAATCTGTTACCAAACAAAACTGCACGTATTTATGAAAAGGTTAACTTAACTGAACTTTTAAGGTAAAAAGAAAATGGTAACACTTTATTTTAGTGCCCTTAGCAATAACTATAAATTATGAATAATTACATGCAACTAACCCTGAACCAAGCCCTATTCCTAACCCTATATAGTACATGTAGTTTATTAATATTACTCAGTAATTAATTACAATATAACAAGGACACCTACATTTTTATACAATGCATTTCTAAAACTGCCTTGTGAGGGTTTTTTAATTGTGAATCCTTAACAGGTCCTTGTTATGCGGGGTCATTTGTAGTGCCCTTGACTAGGGCACTTAACCCCATGTTGCCTCAGGACTCTGCCCATGCAATTAGCGTGCTGTACTTTTATGCTGACCTATTTATTTTGCATGGGAAATTTAGTAATGGGTGTCTCACTTTTCATAATTTAAGTCTTTAAGTGTGCCTTTAAGATCATAGCCTCTACACCAGGTATGATTTTTGAATGTTTTTTAAAAGAAGTTGGGCCTACTTATGCTGACCATGGCTGCATTTATTTAATCAGAATACAATGAAAACAATAATATTGTGAAATATTATTACAATTTAAAATAACTACCTATACACATAAAATCATATTTATATATATATATATAGAATGGTCTGAAAAAGAGAAAATACACAGTGAGCCGCAGTTCTGTGGGTGAAAATGCCTTGTGGATGCCAGAGGTCAGAGGAGAATGGCCAGACTGGTTCAAGCTGATAGAAAAGTAACAGTAACTCAAATAACGTTACAACCAAAGTCTGCAAAAGAGCATCCCTGAACACACAACACATCGAACCGTGAACCTTCTGCAGCTACAGCAGCAGAAGACCACACCGGGTGCCACTCCTGTCAGCTAAGAACAGGAAACTGTGGCTACAATTCACACAGATTCACCAAGATTGCAAAAAAACATTGCCTGTGGTCTGATGAGTCTTGATTTCTGCTGTGACATTCAGATGTTATGATCAGAATTTGGCATAAACAACATGAAAGAATGGATCCATCCTGCCCTGTTAATCAGGGTTAAAGGGATAGTTCACCCAAAAATGAAAATTTGATTTTTATCTGCTTACCCCCAGCGCATCCAAGATGTAGGTGACTTTTTTTCTTCAGTAGAACACAAATGATGATTTTTAACTGCAACCGTTGCCATCTGTCAATCAAATAATGGGAGTGAATGGAAACTCGATCAATAAGAGTCGAAAAAACTTGCATAGACAAATTCAAATTAAACCCTGCGGCTCGTGACGACACATTGATGTCCTAAGACACGAAACGATTGGTTTGTGCTTGAAACCGAACAGTATTTATATAATTTTTTACCTCTAATACACCACTATGTCCAGCACTCGCTTAGTGAGGTCTGATCGCGCTCTGACAACGACAGTGATGTCTCGCGCTTATACTTCAATGAGCGCTAGACATCACTGCCGTTGTCAGAGAGCGATCAGACCTCACTAACCGAGTGCTGAACGCAGTTGGACATAGTGGTGTATTAAGAGGTAAAAAATGATATAAATACTGTTCGGTTTCTCGCACAAACCGATCGGTTCGTGTCTTAAGACATCAATGTGTCGTCACGAGCCGCAGGGTTTAATTTGAATTTGTCTATGCAAGTTTTTTCGACTCTTATTGATCGAGTTCCCATTCACTCCCATTATTTGACTGACAGACGGCATCGGTTGCAGTTAAAAATCATCATTTGTGTTCTACTGAAGAAACAAAGACATCTTGGATGGCCTGGGGGTAAGCAGATAAACATCAAATTTTCATTTTTGGGTGAACTATCCCTTTAAGGCTGGTGGTGGTGTAATGGTGTTGGGAATATTTTCTTGGCACACTTTTGGCCCCTTTGTACCATTAGAGCATCATTTAAACACCATAGCCTACCTGTGTATTGTAGCTGACCATGTACATCATTTTATGACCACAGTGAACCCATCAACTAATGGCTACTTCCAGCAGGATAACACGCCATGTCACAAAGTTCAAATCATCTCAAACTGGTTTCTTGAACATGACAATAAGTTCACTATGCTCAAATGTCCTCCACAGTCACCAGATCTCAATCCAGTAGAGCACTTTTTTGATGTGGTGGAATGGGAAATTCGCATCAAATGTACAGCCGTGTGTGATGCTATCATGTCAATATGGAGCAAAATCTCTGAGGAATGTTTCCAGTAACTTGTTGAATCTAAAACACAAAGAATTAAGGCAGTTCGGAAGGCAAAAGCGTAACTATATATATATTAAAACGTTGTTTATTACTGTGATAGCAAAGCTGAATTGTCAGCAGCCATTACTCCAGTCTTCATTGTCACAAAAATTGTGCCTTGGTAGCAGTAATACACACCTTAGAGAAGTAATATGTACCCTTAAGGTATTACTCTGAACTGTTAAGGGGAAATAAGGTTGTACAAAGTTACTCCAGTGACGCAAGCTGTTATAACCCTAAAGGTACAATTTTTTTTTTTTTTAAAGAGTGTTTAGAAATCATTCTAATATGCTGATTTGGTGCTCAAGAAACATTTCTTATTATTATCAATATTGAAAACAGTTGTGCTGCTTAATATTTTTGTGAAAACCATGATACATTTTTTTAGTCATTCTTTCAGGATTTCTGGATTAATAGAAAGTTCAAAAGCGCAGCAGAAATAGATATTGATGAGAACAAAAGGTCCACAATTGCCATAGACACCAGTCAAGTATACAGTTTTGCAGTCGTTAAAACATTTGACTGCTGAATTCACCAAAATCAGATATTACAGGGAGCACACGTGTAATAAACATACAAATCTGTGGACACTCTGTGATCCATAAGAGTAGACTTCATGACATTTGCAAGCTAAAGCATTTGTTTAAGTGGAAACAGGGCCTGTAAATCTGTTGGTTTGTAGCGTCAGACAGTAGGAATGTCCTGTTTGTCTTGGTGTGTATTTGTTCACTGTACTTTGTGTTATTCTTGCAAGGCTGGCATTTGTGCGGTTGTGTGTGTGTGTGTGTGTGTGTGTGTGTGTGAGTCTGTACTGGTCTGTGTGTTTGATGTGTACCTTTGTGTGGGAACCAAGCTGCTTCCTGCCCTTGAACCACAACAGCTGTAGGGCAGGAGCTCCACTTGCTCAACCTCATAAGTTCAGACATGAGAGAGAGAGAGAGAGAGAGAGAGAGATGCCTATAGAGAGCTTAACACATGGTTAAGACAAAGATTAGATATTTTGCAATATCTTTATATAGATTTTAGTAAACTCAAGCTTATAGATATAGTAAACTCAGGCTTTTCCTTTACATCATGGACATGCCAACAAAATTGTCCGTCCAAACATTTAATTTTTGTGTATTATCCTTCAGAAAATCAGCATTAATGCAGGAAAGTGACTTAAAGTCAAACATATAACAGTAGCAGCAGGCCTTGCAAATTGTGTCTGAAGGAATACTTGGCCTTTCTGAAGTTTTACCTCTTCGGCACAGCCCACCCTCCTCCAAGTGAACGCTTTCCTGTTCCCGTCCCACTCTCAGCCTCTCTGTTTGTGACGGATATCCCCAGGAAAAGGCAACACTGATCATGATGTCAGACGCTGCACTGCAGTAACCCTCATGACTTGAATCTAATACCCAGCCTTGAGTAGTGCTGAATAAAAGATGGACAAATATTCTTTAGGACCGCCTAATGAGTTTAAGGATGTGAAAGTTTTCTTCTTGTAAATCTACTCCTCTGTAGTGTATTAAATAAATAAAGTTCATATAGATCAGGCATTTCTGTAGATTTTGGTTTTAATACAGTTATTTTGCAACATAGTACACAGTGAGGTAATCAATATCAGTCAATATCTCTTTCCAAAGACTTATGAAGCTGACTCGCTGTTACAGAGGAAACTGGCTCCCTCTAGTGACTGAACACTCAAAGTAACAGTCTCGCATTATGTTGGTATTTAGGCTACGCGAAAATTCATTCTGCAATTATTGTTGAAAGCTATTTTCACTTATCAGGTCTTTGGACGGATTGGGATCATTAGTTAAAAGAATAAAACTCATGGCCACTTTATTAGGTACACATGTTCAACTAGCCTATCTAATCAGCCAATCACATGGCAGCAACTCAATGCATAGGCAGACATGCTCAAGGCGATCTGCTGAAGTTCAATCTGAGCATCAGAATGGGGAAGAAAGGTGATTTAAGTGACTTTGAATGTGGCATTGTTCTTGGTGGTGGCAGAAACACACACACACACACACACACACACACACACACACACACATATATATATATATATATATATATATATATATATATATATATATGTGTGTGTGTGTGTGTGTGTGTGTGTGTATATAAAATCAGCCAATCACATGCAACTCAATGCATTTAGGCATGTACAGATGGTCAAGACGCACAACCATCTCTAGGGTTTACAGAGAATGGTCAAAAAAAAAAAATTCTTGGCCCACTTTTGGCCCCTTTGCACCAATTGACTATCGCTTGCACCAATTGACTATCGTTTAAACACCATAGCCTACCTGAGTATTGCAACTGACCATGTCCATCCCTTTATGACCACAGTGAACCCATCTTCTAATGGCTACTTCCAGCAGGATATCACATCATATCACAAAGCTCAGATCATATAAAATGGGTTTCTTGAACATGACAATGAGTTCACTATACTCAAATAACCTCCACAGTCACCAGATCTCAATCTAGTAGAGCACCTTTGGGATGTGGTGGAACAGGAGATTTGCTTCATGGATGTGCAGCCAACAAATCTGAAGCAACTGTGTGATGCTATCATGTCATTGTGGGACAAAATCTCTAAGGAATGTTTCCAGCAACTTGTTGAATCTAAAACACAAATAATTAAGGCAGTTCTGGAAGCAAACAAGGTGTAACCTGGAAGCCCGTTTCCGCCACAGTAAAGTAAAAAAAATGATTCTTTAAGTCATAATATTGAGAAACTTTCTCATAATAATGACTTACTATGTCATAATAATGAGAAACTTTCTCGTAATTATGACTTGGTATCTCATAATAATGAGAAACTTTCTCATAACAATGAGAAAATTTATCGTAATAATGACTTAGTTTCTCATAATAACGAGAAACTTTCTCGTAATAATGAGAAACTTTCTCGTAATTATGACAGTATCTCATAATAATGAGAAACTTCTACGCATGCGCAGAGCAGCGGAGCAGAAGAGCGTGGCACGCTAGCGACATCCGCTGGTCAAAGTCAGAGCCAAAGAGAGAGATATGGCTCTGGTCAAAGTCTCGTAAATGCGAGAACAGCAAACATGGCACGATATGCAAGACAGTTGTTTTCGTTAAAGTAATCTACAAAGTGCAGTCTATCTATAGTATCATTAAATAATATAAGTTATTACAAATTATCAGTATCTTCTCGTGCGCATGGAAAAGTATGCGCACGAGAAGGTGGAAAGCAAAGTGGTTTCCGTGGTAACGGAGGAAACTGCTGCATGAACGCGACGGCTTACAACGGTTTACAGATTAACGAAGGAATATGGCATTTATTCGTTAAGTTTAAGTGCATCGTCTTCATAAAATGTGTGGGTTTATGTGTAAACTTTAACACGTATTTCGCGGATGAGTCTAGGCTATTTGATGTGCAGGTTTGCCTAGACATAGGCGCTAGAAAGCCTTTCTAATATAAACCGGGTCCTAAAGCACCTGGCCAGTCATAAACCTTCATTCCAGCGATATTCCTACAGAAAACACCTTTTAAAGGTGATAGAGAGGATTTTTTCGTCGACTGAGAATCCAAAGACTGTTACTGAGTTTTTGAAATGAGCGCATGCGTAAGAACAGCCCCCCTCCTTCACAGCTCATTTCAAAGGAACACCTCCCAAAACTCGTGCACGAGTACACGAGTGTTTACCACCGGCATTCGCTGTGTCGTGTTTTTTGGATTCATTATGTCGGACTCATCGCAGGTAACTCATAATCTGCAGTTGTTATTCCTGTCTCCTTACAAAAACATTGCATGCAGCGCCTGTGGAGTGTGGAAAGTTACTGGAGAGCGCAGCCGCGCTCGTCTCTCACAAGGAACGTCACGGCAGTGATTGACAAGCCAGAGGGCCAATCGTTTACGCGATTGGCTGATGTTTTTAAGGCCCTACCTCGTGCACAGATTATGTATATTAATATTATTACTTTCAGTGCACCTAATAAATAGTCTTTTATCAGTTAGTAAAGACAGTTTCAAGTAATATTGCAAAAATGTATAAAACAAAACATCCTCTTTAGCACCTTTAAGATGTTTATGACTCATTAGAATGTATGCAAAAGACAGCTTTCCAGGTAAAGCGTTCAACAGAGTTGGATATGTAGGTGTGTCGTGTGCTGTTTTAAATCCATGGATCACCACTCTGTGTTTCTGCTTGTTCATACACAAAAATACAAATTAATGTTACAAATGAATAAACGACGATATCCCGTCTCATATAGGCTACTGATAATTTATCAATAATGTTATACGATATTATAGATTAGAGTTCTCGCATTTGACCAGCGGATGTCGCTAGCGTGTAACTGCTCTGCTGCTCTGCGCATGCGTAGAAGTTTCTCATTATTACGAGAAAGTTTCTCATTATTATGAGATACTAAGTCATTATTACGAGAAAGTTTTTCATTATTATGAGAAACTAAGTCATAATTACGAGAAGGTTTGAGATACTAAGTCATTATTATGAGAAACTTTCTCAATATAATGAGATACTAAATCATAATTATGAGAAACTTTCTCATTATTATGAGAAACAGAATTATATTTTTTTACTCAATTGTGGCGGAAATGGGCTTCCATAGGTAAACTGTTCAAATTTCAGTGCATTATCAAAAAAATATTTAACTGAAAGAAATTATGCCTTTTGACTTGTATTTTGAACAGTACATTTAGTATTTTCTATCATATAAAACTTAATCTTTCTTTTAGTAATATGTTTTGCATGTAGTTGCAAGTGTTTAAGCTATCTTTCTTAAAAATAAATGCCCTTAGTTTGAAATTGTATTTATCTATTTAATCTAACATTTTTAAGTTAATTTTTTAACTGACTAAATAAATAAAGAATAATAATGATAATATTTATAATCAATCCTAAATTGTGAATTGCTTAAGCCTTAATACAATGTTTTTACAGGCTAAGTCGCTGTTGTGCCTCTGCTTAGGCTCTGAATTATCATTTCACTGATCATATCTTACAACCTATTTAGAGAAATTATAGGCCTGTTTCACAGACAGGGCTTAGATTAAGCCAGGAGTAGGCTTTAGTTCATTAAGGACATTTAAGTAGCCTTTATCCACAAGTTTCATACGCCCCATGAGGCTTTGCGTCAAACGTGGGAGCGTCTTCCGGTTCGAAGTAAGCAAGCTGGACGTGACGCTCATTCATTCAACAGTTGACAGTAATTCAAGATTTAACGATCCAAACTTGCGAACGTTTGTTTTTTACTTAAAAGTTTAAGATTCCAGCATCAATATTTGAACAATGTTTTACAATAAAAAATGTTACAGTAATAGTAATGTATTAATTTATGTCAGGAGTGCACATCAATCATGCTAAATCTAACTAATATTTATACTGACATAAAAAGAAAACACATACCTATTCAGTTGCGCCTGCTTCCATTTATTTACGATCACAAGAATGCACAAAACAACTCCAAGGCTTTTAAATCCAAAGGCTTACACATTTAGAAATATATTGATAACATACCCTATGTTTACATCACTTTTCTGAGCATTTCTATTGATTTTCCTCTAAATTATGCGATGATTGCAATCCGAGGACGTTTGCGCGATCTCTGTCTATCTATCCTGATCCTTTCAGCCAAAGCAACAGAGGGAGCTCATGAGAAGACAACAGTTATGAGTTATACGAGTTAACCGGAGTGTGTGAATCTGTGAAAGATATGCATTTGTCAGGAATAAACAGGCACAGGGAAGAGACAGATAAAACATTAAACCAAATAAATACACGATTATAATCATATAAGAATTGTCTTCGTTCCTCAAGCAGTCTGTATTTATCGCAATGGTTAACATAAGTAGCCTTTAGCATCGTATGACAGTGGAAACGCGACTGGCTCTGGCACGCACGACACGTTAGGAGTAAAATATAACATTATATGGCTTTGGTGCATCAGTGACAGGTGAAGTACAGACAGCGGGTTGTTCATGTATTGCAGGGTCAGGATGCTCTAGTCATGCAGCAGCACTTTTGTGGAAGGTCAGTAAAGTAAAGGGCAATTAAGGGCACGAAAACTGTTTATTGTATTGTGATATTATTAACTAATAAATGTACTAAACTGAGATGTTGTCCCTGAGCGCCGTAACGACATCTCTCATAAAGATTTGAAACTTTGCAAAGTAAACTATGATCCAAAAAACACTTAGCCTCTTCGCTAATTAGCACACTAAATACCATTGGTATGCTACTTCCGCCGCCTTACCGGAAGTTGTACCCACGTTCTCTTTTACAGTAGCGCCCCGCGGAAACAGGTGGATAAATGTGACTTAGAAAGAGAGAGAAAAAAACATTTCAGGTGTGCATCTTGAGACAAAACAATGGCACTGACTAGATACGTCAATGCAAGTTGCTTTCAGTTAAGACAGCTCAAACTTGCATTTTAGTCTGGGACTAGGCTTAAAGGGTTCGTTTACCCAAAAATGAAAATAATGTCATTTATTACTCACCCTCATGTTGTTCTACACCCGTAAGACCTTAGTTCAGCAAAGCCTGCATAGCCAGCAATGGTACTCTCAAGATCCATAAAGGTACTAAAACATATTTAAATCAGTTTATGTGAGTACAGTGGTTCAGCCTTAATATTATAAAGCACTCCGATCCACTGATTTGATTCGTAAAGCTCTGAAGCTTAAAGAAGCAGTGTTATGAAATCAACCATCAATAGATATTGTTAAAAAGTCATTATTTTGTTTTTTTGGCACACAAAAAAAATTCTCATCGCTTTATAATATTAAGGTAGAACCAATGTACTCACATGAACTGATTTTATGTTTTTAGTACCTTTATGGATCTTGAGAGAGGAGGTACCATTGCTGTCTATGCAGTCCTCACTGACCCATCGGATTTCATCAAAAATATCTTAATTTGTGTTCCGAAGATGAACGAAGGTCTTAGGGGTGTAGAACGACATGAGGGTGAGTAATAAATGACATTATTTCATTTTCGGGTGAACTAACCCTTTAAGCCTTGTCTGTGAAACTATAATAGTTTTAAAAATATATTTAAATAATTTTAATAATTTTTGATATTTTTTTAAATTGAGCAAAGTTCCCCTTGTTTATTAGCTCAAGTATCCAAGTCAAAATCTGCAGCTGATTCATCACACTGTTTGGTGTTTGGGTAAATGGATTTGTTTGACATTTTGATTAATTGAAAAGAGGAAAAAAACTCAAAAATGGCTCTACAAGCACAATATTAGTTTGAATAAGCAGTGGAGCATGTGTATAGCAAACATACTTTGCTTTCACCTAAAACCAAACTAAAAGGTCAAACAGAGAGTGTCCATATGAAGGACAAGTTCACCATCCTAACTTTCACTTCCTTGCTATTATTTAACCAAGCCAAAAACATGCATTTCAAAATGACCAAATATAAAATGCACGAATAATCTAAAGGATCAGTGCTGCAAGGGTCTATATAGGCTAGTTAATAAGTGATTGTAATCTGATGAAGGTAATACAGCAAAGGGTCAGTGAATCACTCTTCTGTTAAACACTGGTTGTGTTTTAAAACCTTTAAGCATTTCTGGGCGTCATAGGGAGATTTTTGGGGAATTATAAGCGAATGAACCTATGCTGTTCAAACATGCTGTCTAGGTAGGCAGCACACTAGGTATTGAGACACGTCCAGCGTGTCAACTGCAGTACGCACAAGGCACCACCTGCATATGAGACACTGAGACAGCACAGGAACATACAGACTGCGTGCTGGAAATTAAAACTGGTCTTCGTTTTGCCCTTTTTGAAAGGATAGACAAAACAACGGTCGTTTAAAGATAAACAGATGTGGTTTGTTAATGCATGACCTGCTGATAGGCTTGACTGTCATGTCGGGTAAGTTAGCATTCTCGCTAGCTGTCACACCACTGGTGATCTTAAGACATGCGTCCATAACATATCTATCAGGTGGCTTTATTTAAGAACATATATCGTCTCTGTGGTCGTATTGAGTTGAGACAGCATGCTAAGTGCGAAGCTCCTGTGGTCATGTTTTGTAAATAAGAGAAGCAGCACATGCTAACGCGAAGCTAGCCGTCTAAACTTGACCCCAAACATCTTAGCGAGCTGTGCTACAAGAAGTCAAATGTTACGACAACTAACGGGATGGTCGATTCTCACCTAAGTGACACTGAGAGACAAAAATATTTGGAGTAAAAGAAGCAGCATGGATTGAATGACTGTTTCGCTCGGATATTTGAAGTTTCAAGTGCGTTGATCATCACGCGAGTTGGCTAGCAGTGTCGCTAGCTCAGCAACCCTAAACAAACAAGTAAGTATTTCTTTTTACAATAATAGTTTTTCTTGTGCAAATGTGGTTTTTGCTTTAAAATACTCTGTCTTGTGTATTGCACCCTGTGAGGCCATATGTTAATGTTGTAGATTGGATTCAATACATGCTGTCATGTATAATTCATATTTTTATGTAACTGTACAGCCAGTTTGGCACACTGGTAATCTGTCGACTCTGATAGTTGATAAATTAACGGAGTAACGTTACACGAGTCTGTAACCTGAAGGAAATCTCAGCTGCGCTCATTTCACCTATTTTCATGCATAAATCATATACAGGTGTTTCTTCAACTATAAGCACTTCTGGAAAATAAATATCTCAAACTCACTTTTCACACTCTCACTTGTTTATTTAACTTGTCCAGCTGTAGAAAAAAAATCCACCACAGTCCACATGAGAATTCGGTCTTTTATTTCCACCATGAAAGTCATTTTTCGTAACATTATGATCATATATTATGTTTAATGGTATTGTGTGTTGGAAATTACATTTTCAACATTTTTTTAAAGTAATAAAATTACCGTTGCTTTTTGTTTAGTAAGGCTAAATTCATAATTCATAGCTAGGCTTTTAACTTGTTTACTTTTCACATATTTGCATAATATAGCTTTATTGAAAGTTACACACAATAAAAAATATTCTGTTCATAAGTGATTTACAATAAGGTTGCATTTGTTAACATTAGTTAACTACATTTGTTACAATGTAACTAACAATGAAAAATACTTCTAATGCACATATTACGCTTAGTTATGTTATTTCAACATTTACTACATTCTTGAAAAGGTGTATTTGTTAATATTCTTTAATGGACATGAGCTATAAACTAACCATGAACAGTTGTATTTTTAATAAACTAATGTTAACTAAGGTTAATACAAACTATAACAAATGCATTGCTCGTTAGTTAATGCATTAACTCATTTTAACTATTGGGACCTTACTGTAAAGTATTAACATGATATTTATCTTGATTTTTGTTAGTTTACATCAGACATCATGTTTCATATTTTATCTCAAGCTCTTTACATACAAGGTGTCTCCTTGATAAACAAGTACACTAACATTTGATGAAATGTAAAATGTGATATTATGATTTAAGGCAAGACACCAATAAGGTAAAAAAAATAACTAATAGTTATCACATTAGTTCCCCAGTACATTTAAGACTATTGTTTTGTAATGCAAGTTTTCTAAAAATGTAATGTTTTAATATCATTGTCTAATTAAATATGCACTAATGTACATACATTTCCAGAACATAAATCTGAGCATTAGATAAAGCCATGTTGAAAACTTGTTCATTCTTGTTTCTTTTTCGTTGACATATAAGAGTTATAGTTGTTGTTTTTTACAGAGGGGATTTTGGTTATCGCTTTTTATCACTCAGAAAATATCAAATCAGAAAACACTGTCAACAGCCAACAGAATGAAATGGTCTATAAATCACACAAATTATATATTAACAAAGAAATCCCTCTGTAAAAACTTTTGTAATTTAGATGTAAGGTTAGGTGCATGCATGTAAGTGCTACTGATGTTCTCATGTTGAGAAAACAGCCTTTAAAGTATTGTAATTGAAATCTACAGATACAATAATTAAGTGTGATAAACTAAACACTTAAATGTGTATTTTTTATGTTTTCTTTCCACTAGTCTGAAAGAAGACATGTTATGCTCCCAAATCTCAAAATTTATTATAGTGTCTTGCTTAAATGTAATTTTTTGTTTTCTAATAGATTTTCATAGTCCAAGATTCAAAGTCTGTATCTTGAAGGTATCAAAAACGCATGATGAAGGCATGGTAAAAAGTTTTTATGTGTTTTAATGTGACCTTCATTGTTCAAAATGACTAAAGTTTAAGTCTGTTTTGGTAAAACTCTTTTATAAAACATTTTAATAAAAAAATCAAACCCTGTGACACAAAAGTGCCTGTAGTTGAAGAAACGCCCATGTTTCTTTAAAAGGAACTCTTATGAACTTCTGTCAGCTCAAAACTTCCCTTTCATCTTGACCATGTAATAGTTTTCACATCGCAACATGGTCATGATAGGAATAAAGCACGTGTTGTGGTTAGGCAGCAGAAATGGAAGGTGATGTTTCATTATTTTTTTTTTAAACAATCTCCCCCGCAGGAAGTCGAGTGCACTCACTTCTGTCTTCTGCAGAAAATCATCCTGTTAAAGGCCTTTGCTCCTTCAAAGAGTTTCTGTTCTCTACATCCTCTGTTCAATATTAGAGCTGACGTAGAATTAACTTATTTCATGATAAGTTTTCTGAATATGCATGCATGGGCTTTTCAGTCTGTCAGACTTGTTTTGTGGTTGAGTTGTGCTGTTTATATGTAAGATGTCTCTATATTGATTTAATTCAAATGCTAGATAAGATACAAGAGCTTGAAACTCAAAAGTGCATTCAAAAGTCCACAAAGAGCATTATTTGAAAACCATCCTGGAAAAATGATTCGTTCTGGACTTTTGCAACACGTTACCATCCATGTTTACACATCAGTGACAGGTATTGGGTGATCAGAAACTTTACCCACGTCATTTCAGTCTGACATTTTTCCTACTGTTTTGTGAACCTGTCACAGCGTGAATACAGAGTTTGTATTGATGCTGTTGTTTGAAAGATGACTGATTTGTTGAATCATTTATGAAGGCTGTTATTAAAAGAGACACCATAAAGCCCTCTTATTTTTCTTCAACCTTCACAGTACGAATGAGTTGTTGCAGCGCCTGTATCCCAGAGAGAATTGCTAAATATAGAAAGGGCACAAGGGGAATCTGAATGCTTGCAACAGTGCAAACAATATGAGTCAGTTATTAATAAATAAACGTGTAGTTCAATAACACAATCCAATAATCAATAATCACAGTGTAGGTTAAAGTCAATGTCTGTGCTGTTCGTCAAAAAGCTTTCTAAACTCTACCCTCTGACTTTGGTCAATCGCTCAAGGCCTTATTGTAAAACTGTAGGCTTTTACAGTAAAAGTCAAGGCTTTTCAAATTTCCTAATCTTCTAATGGCCTTTGTGTTCTGTTTTTTTATTTTTTATTTTTTTATGTTGCCATAGCAAACAGCAGCAATGATGACTGTCCCATCTTTGCTATTATTGCAGTTCCTTTTTTGCTGTGCTTCATATGGTATTGGAAAAAAGTTTTTGCCTTTTTAAAAATGGCAAAGGCCTCTAAAGTCATCAACCTTGCTAGTAAACACTTCTCAAAAGCTGATGGATTTGATTCTAATGACAAAAGTCAAAGATAGTAAGAACAACTTTGGCTTTATACTTTCGTAAGTATAAAGCCAAAGTTTCGAAATTCAGCTTGGATTTATGGCAGTGGTTTTGTGGCAGTATTTATCCACAAAATCGTGACAAATAATGTAATATTAGGGTGAGGTTGATGATAGGGGTGGGGGAAAAATCAATTCACATATGAATTGTGATTCTGTCTTCTACTGATTCAAACCTTACTTCGAACCTTACTTGATGACAACAGTTCCTATGTCAATATCTTAAAGCTGCACTATGTAACTTTTTTGTGTTCAAAATTTACAAAATTTATATAATGAGCAGAACATAATGAATCCATTTTTCAAACTGTGTTTTTGTCTTATCCTAAACCACTATGGTATAATAAGTGTTTATATTCAGACTATTTTAAACCGGTCGTGTCGCCACCACTGTGGAGTCGCCCACTACCTCTATTTACATGACTCGTCATAGACATAAAGAGAGAGTAGATCCGGCTATAATGTTCTTCCGCAAGATGCATGCAGTTTTGTTTATTAACCGCTAGAGCACCAAACGTTACACTAAATTATATAGCTTGTTGGTCTAACTTAATAAAATTATGTCACCTGTTTCCACACAGTTGAACTGATTTATTTGAACTTAAATTAGGTTAATTGTACTGATGAGTAAAATCCATCCTAATTTAATGAGATAATGGCAATTTCATTTGATGTATTCTGTGAATTTTTCCTGAACATAATTCAAGGGATAGTTCACCCAAAAATTAAAATTCTGTCATTTACTCACCCTCAAGTAGTTCCAAACCTGTATGAATTTCTTTGTTCTGCTGAACACAAAGGAAGATATTCGGAATAATGTCAGTAACCAAGCCGATCTCGTCCCCCCATTAACTACCATAGTATTTGTTTTTCCTACTATGGAAGTAAATGGGGGATGAGATCTGTTTGATTACTGGCATTCTTCCAAATATCTTCCTTTGTGTTCAGCAGAACAAAGAAATTCATACAGGTTTGGAACTACTTGAGGGTGAGGGTTTCATTTTTGGGTGAACTATATCCCTTTCACTCTTGTTGATCAAACCAGTGCTGTTGCTGTTCAGACTGGTGTCCTTGTGCAGAGTTCCATGAGTTTTATGCGTTTTTAAGAAAATGGAAAGATCTGTAAAAGTTTAAGTGTTTTAATGTTTAGTTATTTTGAACATTTAAAAAAGTTTGTAGAATATAAAATGATGGGATTTTTTTTTGGTTACCATTGTGTTGAAGTGCTGAGCTTGTGCTTTGGTTATGAGCAGCTGTCATACACACACATACATGTTCCATGATTGTTTGATTGAGAGGGGTAGAACTGATAACCATACAGTATATAGACTGTGTAAATTATGTGCTGGTCCTCAAACTAATTTATTTTATTTATTTCCATAAAAACTAATAGCCAATGTAACACTTGTTCACATGATGAAGTGTAATGTTCGTAGCATGCAAGTAATGATCATTTAAAAAAAAAAAAATCTCATCACTGGCATTTGCACAGTTACAGCTCATTGAGAACAGCATTTATTTCACTTAGCCACCCACAGCCCAACCACAAGGTCTACACTTCAGCATAATGGTAACCTCAAAAATCGACATGACATAAACTCTTTTAAATGTCAAATATAACTGAATAACAAACTTTAACAGGTCTTTCCCTTTACTAAAAAACACATTAAACAGCACTTAATTTCAGCATTTACTCTCCTGATCTATGCATGGTTTGCCCTGTCAGATGCTCTGACAGATACTTGTGCTGTTTAATGCCTTTGAGATGTGGTGTTTTCCTCAGGGCATAACTTATATTTCACAGGTATTTTCTCGATCTGTAATTGTTGAAAGGTCATGCAAATATATTCTGTTTTGCTGTCAGGAGTCGATGAGCCTTATGCAAGCGAGTCTCCGATAAGCTTCACAGACTTCAGTAAACGAGTCAAAACAGATGGAGTTGTTAGAATAGCACAATGATTCTGACTAAAACATACATACTTGTTGAAAATTAAATGTAGATTTAAAATTATTACTATGGTTATGGGGTAATCAAATGAAGACTAATGTAATTACTAGGCTCAGAAGAGTGAATGTGTGTTGTGTTCCTCTTACCAGTTAAAATCAGCCAAAAAATACAGAGATGTGATTGTTTTTTTGTTTTGTTTTTTTTGGCCATGTCACCCAGCCATACACCTCATATTCACTCGAAACACTAAAGTGAAATAAAAAAATGATGACGCAGGGCATTGTAATAGGCTATATATCTAGTAAACAGTGTAAGCTTGTTAATATGTGAACAGTTCACACAGTGGTTGTAAGTACGATGTTGGACTCTTCATACACAGACAGGTAAGGACCTATGTTGGTGGAATTCACCTGATTCTTCTGCAGCAGTGTTCAAACAATGTGTGTTTTGACCATATATACAACATGACTCTCAGATGGTTTGATGCGTACAGCAGACAGAAGCAGATCGGATCCATTCTCTTATCCGTGAGTGATACCATACCATGACAGATGCTGATGTTAGTTGAAGCATATCTGAGATTATCTTAAATGGAATTTTGCATGCATTTAGAAAATCTGACTAACTGTAAACTTCTGCTTTTAAATCGCTGACAAAATAAACATGTTATGTTTCATGATTTTATGATATAACTTATTAAATATTAAAGGAGAATAAATAAATAAATACAGCAACTTTTTTGTTGTTGTTGTTCACATGAAAGTATGTGAAAACCCTTAGATGCAAATGTAAGTGTAAGTGGCCATTCACACAGAACACATGTTCAAAAAGAAGGGAGGGGCCAGAGATGTCTGTCTGACACACGTCCACATAAACCAATTAAAAACAGTGAGAACACATTGTTCAGTGTTATTGACCCCTGGTCATATAAAGATGTAGCTTTTTCAAGATGACATGCCTTGTAATAAACCTTAGAAAGTGTCAGGGTTTGGGTCAAGCTTACATGCTGAACACATGAAACTGATTAGGTCATAGAAAAAAAAAAGATGGTACAAGCTAGCAATAGGCTTCATTAGTTAACTACTTTAGTTAACATGAGTTAAGAAAGGACTATTTCTACAGCATTTATCAATCTTAGTTGATGTTAATTTCAACATTTATGAATAAATTATTATTAAAATCAGTTGTATTTGTTAACATTAGTTAAAGGTGCAATATGTAATATTTTTACAGTAAAATATCCAAATACCACCAGGCCAGTGTTATATATTTTGTTCACTTGAGTACTTACAATATCCCAAATGTTTGCAACTATTTGTAAATTGTGAGAAAATTGCAATTTTATCCAAGGATCCGGGACGTTTTATTTTGTAGAAACCATGGAAACACCAAAGACGCTTTAATATTTACATGTTTTAGACAAGGGAACAACTGTTTTGATATATTTATAGACAGAAAACTAGTTGTTATATAGCTCAACACGTTTAGTCTTATTGTTTAAATCTAATTTTCTTGATATTTTTTTGCGAGTACCATGCTTTACCATGCCTCAGACAAAAACACAATTTTTGACAAGTAGCTAACATAGCATAATCAGATGCAGCTTTATTTTTTAGTAACAGTAATACAGCATTTTCTCCATCATACAATACGTTTTAAAATTAATTGCATGCCATTTATCAACACAAGCCATCCAGCATTTAATATGATATTCTAAAATCGATCTAGCTTACTGCAGTGTGCAACAAGTGTCTCACCGCAGTCGCCGAGCGAACGCACAGAGTAATGTTATAACATTTTCAACACACTCAAATGTATCTAATATGATAAATAGAGCTTCATTACCTCATACTCATGAACGGAAAAGCGGAAGTGGTGCTGGCAACTGCGGCATAATAAGTTTTGCTGCTCGCAGCGTGTGTTGCGCAATTGCTCCAGTGGCCTCATTCAGCTCCCACAACACTCGGTCCTGCTCTGCTTCATACTACAGTAACGTTAATAATCGTATCCATGAACATGATTTCTTCCCAAGTCCTATCCCAATTCTGTTCCACCGTCTGTTGAGGTAAAGACCATGTCTCAAGATTCCACGCTCAAACTTGACGTCATCAAGCCACGCCTTAGTTTTGAATAGGCCTCTAGCGACCAGAAAATATTACATATTGCACTTTTAATGCACTGTGAAGTAACATGAACAAACTATGAACAACTATATTTTTATTAACTAACATTAATAAAGATTATTAAATACTGTAACAAATGTATTGCTCGTTGTTCATGTTAGTTAATTCATTTACTAATGTTAACTAATGAAACCTTATTGTAAAGTGTAACCTGCAAGGAATTGGTTAAAATTAGCATTAATTATCATTGTATTTGTTGCCACTTTGTATTTGTTTTGTTTTGTTTGTTTTTTTTTGTTTTTGGTTGTTGTTGGTAGATAGGTATGTCATGGTGAAAAATGCGACTCTGCAGCTCATGCTGTATGGAGCAGAGCAGACGCTTTCAGTTTACATTTCTATAAAAAAAGAAAAATGACAATGGGGGTGGTGCCACAGTGGCCAAGTAATGTAATTTATATACGGCCGAACACCGGTAACACCAACTACCGCAGCAAGCCTAATAGATAATGTATTCTCTTTATCCATGTCCTCCACCAGGTGAATGTTGCTGTTTAATCTCTCGTCACTTGTCTCTCTGTAATGGACATGGAGACCGCTGTCTGTGAACCACCTTGCCAGAATGGTGACGTCCACCATGAGGAGCTTTGTCCAAAGCAGCCCATCGTTCTTAAGATCCACCTCTACCACAGCAGCCGGAGCGATGCTAACTGCACCCCTCTCTGTTACCCACCGGGAGAGTACGTCACCGAACAGCTCATCATTGATGCTGCCAAGGAGTGCGGTCAGTTTTGCCCATCATGTGATGAAAGAAAAGAAGCTAAAATGTATTTTGAATTTATAAAGTAGATATGAATTATGTTCTGTTAAAGATTAATATGTTGCACTGTGTTCTACCCAGATGCGATGCGATAAATCCCTTCCATATAGACTGTGACAAACGTCCCCCAACAAGTTTTTATTAGTTGCTTGGTGTCTATATTTGTTTCGTTGCACTGATTAGCCCCGCTCACTGTGAAATTTCGTTTATCAAAAATTATGATGCTCACTGCTGTGTATGAAACAAAAATTATGCTATGTCACGCAACATTCTTACTTTCACTGTGAACAAAAATAGGACTTTTACTGAAAACTTGTCACATTGTTCCTGTTTAGGGCACAGTAATTTCCCCAAAAAAAAGGTTTACCAGCCTACCATTATTATTGATAACGTAGTATCTTCAGAATCTTTTTTTTATATACCTATAAGTAATTATTGGTACTTACTGAGATAATTACTTACTGAGATAATTTTGAAAACAGTCCCTTATTGGGGGCATGTTGGGGATTCACATTAATCAGGTGCAGTATTGATGGCTTATATAATATAAGATCCTGTCAGTCCACCTGTGTTTACTGTTTAAAAAAGATAAACATCAGCCCTGGAGCCATCAGCTCGTCCCCAACAGGGCATTGGTGACAGACGTGTGATAGTAATGTAAGATGTCACACTTTTGTCGGCAGACTTCCTTTCAACTGCTAAGCATGCTATTAAATGCATGCTATTAAAATAATGTAAATGAGCTTTATTGCATCAGACATCAACTAATAAATACATGTGCAAGTTTAGTTGTGAAGTATGCTTAACACTTAACTTATGAAATTTATTACAGTCCTCAGCAAATTTTTGTACCAATAAGATTGTAGAATCTTGTATACTGTTAAAAAGTCTCTTATGCTCACCAAGGCTGCATTTATTTGATGAATAGTATATAGAAGTAAAAACAGTAAAATTGTGAAATATTATTTTAAAATGTAATTTATTCAAAGCAAAATTTTTAGTCTCACATGATCCTTCAGAAATACTTGTAATATGCTGATTTGGTGCTCAAAAAAAAAAAAAAAAAATCAATGTTGAAAATGAATGTTGGTGCTTAAAGGGTTAGTTCACCCAAAAATGAAAATTCTGTCATTCATTTACTCACCCTAATGTCGGTCCACACCTGTAAGAGCTTCGTTCATCTTCAGAACACAAATTAAGATATTTTTGATGAAATCCGAGGCGGAGAGCTCTCTGACTCCTCAATAGACAGCAATTTAACCACCACTGTCAAGGTCCAGAAAAGTAGTAAAGACATCGTTAAAATAGTCATTGTGACTGCAGTGGTTCAACCTTAATTTTATGAAGCGACGAGGATACTTTTTGTGCGCAAAAACGAAACAAAAATAACGACTTTATTCAACAATATCTTGTCTTCTGTGTCATTCTCATACGTTGATTACATCCAGCGCTTCCAGGTTCTACGTCAGAACGCCGACTCATTATTGGCCGGCTCTTGCGTCAGCATCACACCCATGCGTCATGGTGCTCAAGTGAACAGCATCTGCCAATACTGAGCTGGCATTCTGATGTAGAACATGGAAGTGCTGGACGTAAAAAGCGTTTGTTTCGTTTTTGTGCACAAAAAGTATTCTCGTCGCTTCATAAAATTAAGGCTGAACCACTGCAGTCAGGTCGACTATTTTAACAATGTCTTTAGTACCTTTCTGGTACTTGAAAGTGGTGGTTAAATTGCTGTCCATTGAGGAGTCAGAGAGATCTCTGATTTCATCAAAAATATCTTAATTTGTGTTCCGAAAGATATGAGGGTAAGTAATTAATGACAGAATTTTCATTAGCAACTAGCACAGTTTATATGTGCAGGCTTTTCTTACACTGGATGTTTTGGTGTGAAAAAATGTTTTCATTTGTGTTTGCCGTTGTTTTTTTTGTTTTTTTTATGTGCTGCTCTTGGGCTGTAGGGCTGATGTTGTGTCTGTCTCTCCTGTCTCACTAGCACCTGTTATTTATGTTCATCTGTTTCTCACAGGAGTTACACCAGTCTACTGCAGCCTGTTTGCGCTGTACAGAGAAGATGAAGAGGTCTGGTTATCACCCAATCATGTTCTCCATTTAGACGAAGCAGCCAATGAGAGCTTGTTATTCAGAATTAGGTAAATTAACCTGGTTTATATTATTTGGCCTTTGTCTTCTCCGTCTCAATATTTTGTAGTCTGCAGTTTAGTGACTGCGATATTTCTTGTCAGGTACTATTTTCCCGGCTGGTACAGTTGTGGAGCATCTCGGGCGTACCGCTATGGAGTGACTAAGGGATCTGAGAGTCCTGTCCTGGATGACTATGTTATGTCTTACCTCTTTGCTCAGGTGAGGCTTCCCCACATCAGCTTTGCAATAAAGAATTGACCTTTAATTGTGAATTAAGTGTTGTTTGTGCTGTCAGTGGATACTGAATCACCATAGCAACAGTGTTTTACAGTTATGCTTCACTTGGCCTGAAATCTGAGCATATTTGCGTAATTGAGCACATCCATATATAATTTAATTGCAGTTTGGCCTAGATTATCTTCTCAGAGAACAGACAGTCTTGGTTTCGAATTTTACAGTGTTTAAATGTGAATTACGCCATTGTGTATCTGCACGGATAAACGCCCCTATTTACTAAACGAATGATAAATAAAGGAAACTCATGCTGGCCGCTCTCTGACTCCAATGAGTGGGCTTGTTTTCTGGCGCCCGTTTGTCTTCCACCAACAGTCTGGAATGTGATGATGACTGTCACTGTGGGGAAGGTGATTTGATCTGATTTTTTTTAATTCGTTTTTGCATAGTGTGTGTCGTTTGTTAAGTGTTGCTATCACAAGGGCATCTTAAAGACAGTTGATGTTTTTCATTTTTTGAAGAACATGTTAATACAGCTTCCCATGCAAAATGCAGCCAAAATTCTGGATATTAAATTCTAGAATATTTTGTCAAATTACTTTAAAATTAGTTTAAACCAAACCCATCTTAAGTGTTTGCTGCTAAAAAAGCTTTTTTTTTTTTGCTTCATCTGACCATAGAACATTTGAAAAGTAACTGACACTAGTGGAACTTCAAACGGGATGGGTTCTATGGTCAGATGAAACATAAAATTAGCTTTTTTAGCAGCAAACACTCAAGAAGGGGTTGGTGCACACAGAGGTAAAATATGAAATATACTGTTATATCTTTAATGTTGTGGGCCTATTTTTCTGCTCGAGGTCCTGGACATCTTGTTAAGATACATGGCATCATGGATTCTATCAAATACCAACAGATAAAAAATCAAAACCTGACTGTCCCTGTTAGAAGTCTTATAATGGGTCATGATTGGATCTTCCATCAGGACAATGATCCAAAACAAACATCAAAACCATCTTCTGCTATGACCATCCCAGTCCCCTGACCTGAACCCTAAAGAAAATGAGTGGAGTGAACTGAAGAGAAGCAGCACCAACATGGAGCTGGGAATCTGAAGGATCTGGAGAGATTCTGTATGAAGGAATGATCTCTGATCTCTTGTCAGGTGTTCTCCAAACTCATCAGGCATTATAGAAGAAGACTCAGAGCTGTTATCTTGGGAAAAGGAGGTTGCATATATCCCTTAAAATAACTACAAATGAGCATGTAAAGCAAATATCCTGACTGAGAAGCCGCTTTAGCGAAACCCTTATTGTTAAAGCCAACAGAATAAAAAATAAAAAAAATCCCTTAAAATAATTACAAATGAGCATGTAAAGCGAATATCTTTAAAAAAAAAAATTCAGTGGGGAGCATACCCCTGCCCCACACAATGTTCTCACCTGTTTGCATCCCTACACAAAGCACAAATGACACAAGGATTTGCAGTGTTCGCTTTGGTGCTTCCAGTGTAGACAGACTCAAGACAAGAAAATACAACAAGGCATATCTCGTCGTCAGATTCACCAGTGCAATGGTGGGTAATGAAGTGTGATCACAGTGTGTTGCATGCCTCAAAATATTAGCTTTTGACAGTATGATGCTCAACCAGATAAGATGACACTTAGAGACTTCACGTCACAAATGCAAAGAACAGCCCGTTGAAGTTAAGACATTTTAGTACTGTATTTGTTGTGCAACAGCAAAAGACCCAGAAGCAAAAGGAGCTAGTTAACAGAGTTTATTAGAGTCCCAAACAATTTCCAACAAAAACAGACTGCCAGGCATCGTCACACAGCACGCTGCAGCTGGAGAACAGAAATAACAGGAATAATTCGTTCCCTGAAGGAAGCCCCAGTTCACAAGGGCTCGGAGGTTGATCTGGAAGTGCCTCGGGTGGCAGATGGAGAGCACCAAACCTGGCGGATGGTAGGAACCAGGCCTGCAGACAGAAGTCTCAGACAGACGGACCACGAGTTCAGGTACTGGAACTGGTACTGGGACCGGGACTCAGACTGATAACACACACACAAGTAGAGTTATAACGGAAGCAGAGGGATACTGCAAACAAATGCCACACTAACAGTGAGATAATTACCCGACGCAGACTTGAACAGACAGCAGGGAGAAATAACCAGAACAGTCAACACAGACACAGAACAGGTGCAGACGCGAAAGCGCGAACACCAGCAGAAATGACGAACAGCTGAAACACATCAGCAAGGACAACAAGAAACAATCAAACCTGACTCATGACAGTACCCCTCCCCCGAGGAGCGCCCCCTGGCACTCCCGAGGAAGAGGACTGGTGAGAGCGAAGGAAGTCATCGATGAGTGCGCGGTCCAGGACGTCCCGGGATGGAATCCAGCTCCTCTCCTCGGGACCGTAACCCTCCCAATCAACCAGATACTGGTAACCGCACCCCCAGCGGCGCACGTCCAGCAGTTTCCTAACCCTGTAGACAGGGGAACCCTCGACAAGAACAGGACAATGAGTGGGTCGGGCTTTAAGCAAGAGACATGGAAGACAGGGTGGACGCTTCGCAAGTTGGGAGGACTTTGATATCGGTCTAGACGAAGCGCCTCTTTGAAGAGGTGAGAGTGGTCCGGTGCTGCAATGAGGCTAAAATTAGAAATAAAATGGCGGTAAAAATGAGTAAACCCCAAAAATCATTGGAGTGTGGTTCGGGAATTAGGAATGGGCCACTCAATAACAGCATGCACCTTGGCTGGGTTCATACTGATGCCATCAGCAGACACCACCGAGCCAAGGAACATTACTGACTGGGCGTGAAAGACGTACTTTTCAGCCTTAGGGAAGAGCTTATTCTCTAAGAGGCGCTGTAAGACGCGACAAACATGCTGGACCTGCGCCTGGAGAGAGGGCAAAAAAATTAGGATGTCGTCAAGTTAGACAAAAACAAAAATATTAAGCATGTCTCTCAAGACAGCCGGTGTGTTGACTAGGCCGAACGGAAGAACCCAATATTCAACTTGCCCAAGGTGTGTATTAAACACCGTCTTCCACTCTTTAATACGTACCAAATGGTAAGCGTTACGGAGATCAAGCTTCATGAAAACCTTAGCTCCCTGTAAGATCTCAAAAGCCGATGACATAAGAGGCAAGGGGTAACGGTTCTTGACTGTTATGTCATTGATCCCTCGATAATCTTTACAGGGACGCAAGGACCCGTCCTTCTTTTTCACAAAGAAGGCGAGGTAGATGGGACAATAGTCCCCGCGGCGAGACTTTCTGTTAGATATTTCTCTAGAGCATGGCGCTCAGGAGCGGACAACGAGTACAAGCGACCGCAAGGGGTGGTAGTACCGGGAAGTAACTCAATGCTACAGTTGTACGGGCGGTGAGGAGGAAGGGATGCAGCCCAGGACCGACTGAACACCGCCCGCAGATCGTGATACTCCTCCAGCACTCCAGACAAATCACCAGGCTCCTCCTGTAAAACAGAGACAGAAGAAATGGCAGGGACAGCAGACACTGTACATTGAAAATGACATGACAAATTGCAGGACTGAATAGTCCCCTCGACCCAGTTAATCTGAGGGTTATGTTGGACGAGCCAGGGATGACCCAAAACAATAGCGGCAACAGTTGAATGAAAATAGAAAAAGAAATAGTCTCCTGATGATTGCCAGAGATGGTGAGACTCACCGGCACGGTGACATGGCGAATGCCAGGCAGCTCGCTGCCATCTAGTGCGAACACAGAGGTAGGATCCTCTTAACTTGTGGACTGGAATGTTCTTCTCCCGAGCCCACTCCTCATCCACAAAATTTCCCTCAGACCCTAAATCAATGAAGGCTTGACACGAAGCAATGGCACCTGCCCACCGGAGGATGACAGGTAGTTTGGTGACAGTCTTAGCAGGATGGGAGTGTGAAGTAGCGCTCGACAGTAATCCCCGGCCTACTCGCTTCCTTTTAACGGACAGACAGCGACCAGATGACCCGAACGGCCACAGTACATACAGAGATGATAAAGGATACGTGCTGGCGTTCGGCAGGGGAAATCTGAAAGCCTCGAAAGACACCGCAGTGGAAGCAAGTTGAGGAGAGGATGGCACCGGTTGCACACCGCGGGCACGATGCTGAAGATCAGCTTGCTTTTCCAGTCTGATTGCTAATTCTACCAGCTGGTCAAAAGCAGCGGGGACTTCACGCGCATAAATTTCATCCTTAATCTCAGGACTCAAACCCTCCAGAAAACATGCTGTCAGAGCCGGTTCGTTCCACTCACAAGTTGCAGAGAGAGTGCGAAACTCGATGGAGTAATCTGAAACGGAATGGCTCCCCTGGCGCAGCACAGCAAGCTGATGGGACGCCTCACGCCCACAAACGGATCGATCAAACACTTTAGTCATCCTTTCTTTAAAGGTGGTGAAAGACTGGCAGCATTCCGCCTCCGCCTCCCAGACCACCGTGGCCTAGTCACGCGCCCTTCCAGTCAACAAAGAAATCACAAAAGCAATCCTGGCGAGATCGGCCGCATACATAGAGGGCTGGAGAGAGAAGACAAATTGGAAGCGGTGATTTAAGTCCGTCACCTGGCCCGCGAGGCATTCCACAGCGTGTCTCGCAGGCGAAAGCTCCTCCTCATGGCTGCCGAGCATGGCACCCTGCATTTCAACAGCAAAACGGATGGGTCCCTCCTTCCGGGAAAAAATGTCCAGGGAAAAAAGGCAGAAAACATAGAAACAATCAAACCTGGCTCATGACAGTATTATATATCAATTATTTTATTTCAAATAAATCCTGTAGGATTTTGAAAGCAAGGTCATGTCTGAGAGAGTCTTTATGTGGGTGCGTGTTGGTGGGGGGGCTTGAAAATATGTTCTTTACAAAAGGGGGGCCTGATAGAAAACGTTTGGAAACCATTGTCGTAGGGGAAGTTGTGTTTTAACGGAAGCGTTGAGTCAGACGACCATCATGTTGAGTTCATCTAGGGAAAGAACAGGTTTATGGGGGTTTAAAATTAAGCTGTGATGTGTTTGGACGTGAACTCTGTCTGACCCTATTGGATTACATGGGTTTATGTCCTGTAAAAGTGCAAGCCTGACACAGACAGGAGTCATTTTTAAACACGTTGTTGAGGCAGCAGCTTTGCAGTGTCATCTTGTGTACTCTTGTCAGTCAGTCTGCGGCTTCTCTGTTCATGGTTGATTCTTTTACTATGGAGGTTTGCCTTTAGATCTGCTGTGGTTTTCTCTAGCACACTCGTATTAAAGGGTTAGTTCACCCAAAAATTAAAATGATGTCATTTATTACTCACCCTCATGTCGTTCTACACCTGTACGACCTTCGTTCATCTTCGGAAGACGAATTTAGATATTTTTGATGAAATTCGATGTTTCAAAATTTCAATAGTTCACGTGACTTTGGCAGTTTGATACGCGATCCGAACCACTAATTCAAAACAAAAGATTCATAAAGCTTCGAAGCAGTGTTTTGAAATCGGCCATGACATGAGGGTGAGTAATAAATGACATAATTTAAAGTTTTGTGTGAAATAACCCTTTAATGCACAGCAGTATCACAGTTGGTAGTTTACAATGAAAACATCATTATGTTTGCTTACTGATGATTTTATGTTTGAAATGCATTCTGTTAACCCGGTTTATTGTTCCTTGACTGCTAGTTTGCCATTCATGAGTTTATCTCCCCCAAAAGTGTAAACATTGAGCCTCTCTCCATTGAGAGCAGTCTTCACAGATCCATCTGTCTCTTTCCAGCTCAACCTACACTATATTGCCAAAAGTTTTGGGACGCCTGCCTTTACGTGCACATGAACTTTAATGACATCCCATTCTTAATCCATAGGGTTTAATATGGAGTTGGCCCACCCTTTGCAGCTATAACAGCCTCAACTCTTCTGGGAAGGCTTTCCACAAGGTTTAAGAGTGTGTTTATCGTAATATTTGACTATTCTTCTAGAAGCGCATTTGTGAGGTCAAGCAGTGATGTTGGCGAGAAGGCCTGGCTCATAGTCTCCGCTCTAATTCATCCCAAAGGTGTTCTTCCTTTCACTGGAACTTAGGGGCCAAGCCCAACCCCACTTGGCACAATGTAGTCAGGCAAGTACCGTTCTCCTGGCAACAGCCAAACCCAGACTCATCCATCGGATTGCCAGACAGAGAAGTATGATTCGTCACTCCAGAGAACACGTCTCCACCGCTCTAAAGTCCAATGGCGGCATGCTTTACACCACTGCATCCAAGGCTTTGCATTGAACTTGGTGGTGTAAGGCTTGGATGCAGCTGCTCGGCCATGGAAACCCATTCGATGAAGCTCTCTACGCACTGTTCTTGAGCTAATCTGAAGGCCACACGAAGTTTGGAGGTCTGTAGCTATTGACTCTGCATGTGCTGACCCTGCTTTGTGATTTTACGTGGCCTACCACTTCGTGGCTGAGTTGATGTTGTTCCCAGTTGCTTCCACTTTGTTATGATCCCACTAACAGTTGACCGTGGAATATTTAGTAGTGAGGAAATTTCACAAATGGACTTATTGCACAGGTGACAACCTATCACGGTACCATGCTTGAATTCACTGAGCTCCTGAGAGCGACCAGTTCTTTCACAAATGTTTGTAGAAGCAGTCTGCATGCCTAAGTGCTTGATTTTATATACCTGTGGCCATGGAAGTGATTGGAACGCCTGAATTCAAAGATTTGGAGGGGTGTCCCAATACTTTTGGCAATATAGTGTATATCGAGAGTTTGGGGCATGGCTACTGAAGCAGGCGCAGTCAGAGGGTGTTTAGCCAGTGTGGGACCATGGCTGGTATGTTACATAGGAAAATAAATTCAGCTTTGGTTAAAGAAGTGTAAGCCAAAATTCGCTTCTCTTAAA
This sequence comes from Megalobrama amblycephala, assembly GCF_018812025.1. Taxonomy (NCBI): domain Eukaryota; kingdom Metazoa; phylum Chordata; class Actinopteri; order Cypriniformes; family Xenocyprididae; genus Megalobrama; species Megalobrama amblycephala. Next base: position 41,135,711 of record NC_063047.1, read on the forward strand.
ACTACAAGGATTAAACAGGTCATGAACACGTCAAAGCGAATGGGACTTTATGACGTTATGCGCTTTACACACCTGTACAGTAGAAAAATGTTTGTTTACTTTGATGTGTCCAGTGTAGACAGTCTCAAACAGTTGTGGTGCATCATGTCAAAAAATGTGCCTGGTGTGCATCCTTTCTAAAGGATCATGTGACACAGAATACTGAAGCAATGACTGCTCAAAATTCAGTATCTACAATAGAACAGTTATTTAAAATTGTAATAAAATTTCACAATACTGCTGTTTTTATTGTATTTTTGATCGAATAAATGCACTCAGGTTTAAACATGGCCTTAACTCTTGTTAAAAAGGCGTTTAAACATTGTGCCCAGAAAGTTATTACCATGTCATTCAACATCTTACTTCTCTCTCCAGATTTTCTCATACTTATGTGGGTTTCCCCTTTCTGTTTTGTGTATGCAGTGGAGGAGTGATTTTGTAAATGGCTGGGTGAAGTTATCCAATGACCATGAGGTTCAGGAGGAGTGCCTTGGCATGGCTGTGCTGGACATAATGAGGACTGCCAAAGAGAAGCAGTGCTCTCCACTGGACATCTACAGTGACATTAGGTACTAGTATGGGTTGATCTTGATATTTAGACCTGTCAGTGTGTCATATATCTACTGTGAAGCCATTTAAAATTATGAACCCATTTGCCTCTGTAAGCCCTCCAAATTTTGATACTTTTTAAAAACCTGCTTTGTTGTCTGATTCCCAACAATCTCCAAATTTGTCATAGACACTTTTCAAACTTTTCAGCATTTCAATGTAAGACTTCAGAAACCAAATGACCATTAAGATCTTGAGAAACATTCAGTCAGATGTGTCTAAAATTTTGACTTGTACTGACCACCATGGTACTGAATAATTATTACCATGTTTATTTTATTAACAGGTTATTTTTCTGTGCCATGGGACTACCATGGTGCATATCCAAAAAAACATGGTGTTACATTGCTCTCGTGTCTCATTAAAATAACATACAAAGCTAGTTATACAAAAACTAGGGATGTCAATAGCTTAACATTTTTAATTGCGATTAATCACACCCTTTTTGTTTATTTATCGCACACCTATTGTGAAATTATGCATACACCATTTATTTGACCATTTATAAGCCTTTTTTTTCCAAGGTAAGTGTCTTTCCAAAAAAGGATACTTGGATACTCCAAATGGACACCAAATAACCAAATGATATAAGGAGTCCATAAATAAATTTATGCACACCAATGCACCCATGAAAAGAAAAAAACCTTACAGAAAAATAGAATTCAGTGTATAGTATGTGTACAGTGCAACAGCAAAGAGCTTGTGTACATTTCAGACAAGTCAAGTTGTAATACTGAACAGGACCACATGGAGAAGCAAACAACTGCCTTGACTGCATATACCTACTACAGTACACGGATCCAATTCAAACTGCTTTCAGTTGTCAATATAATATAAAATAATATACTACAGTATCTCGAGGTAATTTCCCTCCCGAAGAATGGTGACAGAGTCTCGTCAAAAAGCTACTATCACTACCTCAAACTACATGTGAGCACCAGGTCTTCAGCATCTATATACTCTCACCTTCTCAGATGTACGCTGGTCCGATACAGGATCATTAATACTAACTCTGAGTATCACAGCCTCGCCCCGGGGGTGGATCTATAGACTTCCAACACCATCACTGTCTTTGCTGTGGTCATTTGAGTGTAGAATCTTTAGTACTTCTGTTCCTCAGCTGCGCAGCATATACCAGACACGATTTCCAATTTGCTCCTTACAGAAATGAAGTTTTATTCACGGCCAGGAGCACACTTGGTCACAACAACCAAGAGAGTCTCTTGAACAGAAAGATTCATGTACATTTAAAACTTACAGTTGAATAACAATCAATGTCACTTAAATCTTCTTCACTGTGTTTTGTTCTGGTGACTGTTAGTTCTATTGTGTTAAGTACTTTTTGGGTAAGTCTAGATTCTTTGATCATGTGATGTATACATGGTCTTTGACCTGAGCAACCTTAGTCTGCACTTTTCTGCACATTTCCATGTTAAAATATACCCTTTTGACCAATTCTGAGGCCATTACGTAAAACCTTTCCATTAAAAAACAATGTGTATGTACATAAATACAATGTGTGATCTGTGCGTTGAGATTGTACATATGCGGTTTGTTTGCACGTCAATAGATCAGACTCATGCTTGCTTACTGTATGACTCCTGTATGTTATCGTGATTGTCTTTCATTGATTACATTCCTCATCCATCAAAACTTTACTATGGAGAGATGCTGGTTTGCTTTATCCAGCACAGAAATGGTGTTTTGCATATCATCTGGCCATACAGCGGTGGGATGAGCTCATGTTTTAAAGCAAAACAGACACTGGAATGAATAAACTGGCCACGAGTTACTGTTCTTTCTGCCATCTCTGATGTAATCATCTAACTGCGTGACGTAAATTATGTTAAAATCTCAATTTCACGTACTTCATTAATTTATTTGTGTTCAGTTATTTTAACGTGTTACGGATTTTGAATAAATCACATGCGTTAACATTGACAGCCCTAATAAAAACAAAAATGGGAGAAAGATGTCTAAAACTTCCATCCATCCTAGTCTACCAAAACAAAATTAGGTATTTGATAGTAACGCCCATTATCTGCTTTATCTACAGTTACAAGTCTTTCCTCCCTAAAGACATGAGGGATCGAATCCAGGACTACCATTTTGTCACAAGGAAGCGCATTCGCTATCGCTTTCGGAAAGTCGTGCAGCAGCTCAGCCAGTGCCGAGCCTCAGCACGTGACCTAAAACTCAAATACCTGATAAGTCTCGAATCCCTGGACTCTGGCTTCTACACTGAACGCTTCCAGGTCAAAGAGCCCTCGGCCGAGCAGGTCACCATCGTCATCTCTGCAGACCACGGCATCCAGTGGTGCCGAGAACGACACAAAGACACACAGTCTGAGGTATCCAGTTTTAGATGTTGAACCTAAACGTTTTATTTCAAGTTCATGACTACTTCAAAATCACATTTACCCCCTGGCCATGTCTACACACAAAGCAAGTTTTAAACTTGTGTGATTGAAGTCAGTCTATTCACAAATATATTTTAGTGATTTGAGTAAATGTTTAAACAGCTTTGACTTTATGAACTCTTTGTGAAAGCCTGTTTGTTCTAGGACCCACTACCCACTTCAAATGAAACAGATCCGACTTTAGATTAGTAAAGGTCTAGTCAGGCCAGAAACTCTGTAGTGTTTTACTAACCCTATTTTTAAATAGTGTTTTCAAGGCAGCACTGATAGTAATTAAACATTCTGTTCTTATTCTTCTCTACAATTAATTCAAAAGCCATTTGACATACACTACCGTTCAAAAGTTTCCTGTAGTGCTTACGATATCTCAATATTTCAAATATTAAATATTATTATATTTAATATTTGAAATATTGAGATATCGTAAGCACTACAGGAAACTTTTGAACTTTTTTATTAAATATTTTTGAAAGATGTTTTGAACTATCTTTTTTTTTTTTTTTTTTTATAAAATATACAGTAAAAAATAGCAATAATGTGAAATATTATTACAATTTAAAATAACCGAGACTCACGCCGAGTGTCATGGCAATGGCAAAGTGGCTCTGATGTGGCATTTCATTTGTTGATCTAAAGCCTGAAACCTAAAACTTCCTGGAACTTTAAAACAATTCTTCTGCTGCCTTGAATGCATTGGCATATCCTGAAGGAAATACCAGTCTTGTTGTGTTTATTAATATTCCGGCACTGATGCCAAAATAAAAAATAGGCTTTCTTTTTCTGCTGGTGAAATTTCGTAACACTATTGTACTTTCTCACAAGGACCTGCAGACGTATTGTGATTTTGCGGAAGTTGTCGATATCAGTATCAGACAAGCCAGCAAAGAGGGTACCAACATGAACCGCATTGTCTCCATTAACAGACAGGATGGAAAAATTCTAGTAAGTTTGTTGTAACTCTCTGGGATATCCTTTCATTGTTACACCATTTTAAAGGGTCTCACAGTGTCTTTGAACTTCTGGATTTCTTCCTGCTATTATCTGAAAATATTTACAGATCATGCACCAAAATGGGATTTTTTTCCAAACAGGAGCTGGTGTTTTCCACCTCAATGGAGGCGTTGTCATTTGTGTCTCTAATCGATGGTTACTACAGACTGACCACAGATGCCCATCACTACCTCTGCAAGGATGTCGTCCCACCCCATCTGCTAGAGGCCATCGAGAGCTACTGCCACGGGCCGATATCGTAAGCGCTACAGGAAATACTTGTGAATGACTGGCTATTTATTTACTCTTAATTTTCTGTAAATGAGTGACAGATTTCTCCAAAGGATTTATTCAGAGCCCCATTTTTGGCTCTGGTTTATATTTAGTTTTTTCAGGCTTCAGTAAGATGATTCATCAAATTCTCAGAAGATTTGCATTCAAGCTTCATTTGTAAGCATTTTCATTGCCTGTGTTGACAGAATGGAGTTTGCGATCAGTAAATTACGCAAGTCAGGGAACCAGAGAGGTCTCTTCGTACTCCGGTGCAGCCCCAAAGACTTCAACAAATACTTCCTGACTCTTGCAGTCGGGGTACGTTCTTATAAAGTGCCATTTCAATTGCACAAAACATAATATTTTATCAATTAGTAGCATTTTGTACTTTAGATTGAATATTCCTCCACTGTAATCCTGACCTTGATATGCTACCATTCAAAAGTTTGGACTTTTTGAAACCAAGGCTGCCTTTATTTGATCAAAATACAGTAAAAACAGTAAAATATGTGAAATATTATTACATTTATTATTATTTAAAATGGCTGTTTTTCTATTTTATATATTGTCTTCAGTGTCACATGATTCTTCAGAATTCATTCTAATGTGCTGATTTGATGCTCAAGAAACATTTATTAATATCAATGTTGAAAATGGTTGTGCTACTTAATATTATTGTGGAAGACCTGTTTTTTTCAGGATTTTTTGATGAATAAAAAGTTCAAAAGAACAGCATTTATTTTAAGTAGAAATCTTTTGTAGTTATAAATGTCTTTACTGTCACTTTAAACCCATTTAATGCATCCTTGCTGAAGAAACATGTTAATTTCTTTCTCAAAAACATCTAACTGACCTCAAAACTTTTGAATGGTAGTGTACTTTCAGTACTGTGTCCTTCTGAACATCATGACAGTCTCTTGACATAATGATTTCTTTCCATCAGGTGTATGAGGATGTAGAGTACAAGCACTGCCTGATCACCAGGTCTGAGAATGGCGACTACAATCTTAGTGGAACTAAAAGGAGCTTTAGAAGCCTACAGGAGCTGCTCAAGTGTTACCAGAAGGAAACAGTAAAATCAGATGGTGTCATCTTTCAGTTTAGCAGGTGCTGTTCGCCAAAGGCCAAAGGTCAGTACTGCACCTGAAATTCTCATTATGGTTATATGATATACGAGTACCGGGACTGTACAACTCTACAATATCATCTTCTGGAAAACAAACCTTTTAGATTGTGAAAATGTATTATTGATCTTTATCCTTTTATAATTCTGACATAATGGTTTGATGGTTTACTTTTTTTGCTTTGTGTTTTTGATGTAAATAGAGAAGTCGAGTTTGTTGGTGTGCCGAAGTCATCGGGGTTTGGAGGTTCCCCTGTCCCCCTCACTGCAGAGACACAACATCAGTCAGATGGTATTTCACAAAATCAAGAAAGAAGACCTTGATCTTGTAAGCATTATTTTTTTCTTATATATGTGATGAGATTTTTTAAAAGGAATTAATACTTTTATTTACCATGGATGCATTAAATTGATCAAAAGTGACTTAATAATGTTACAAAATGTTAAATATATGTTCTTCTTTTGAATTTTCTGTTCATCAAAGTATCCTAGAAAAATGTATCATGGTTTCTGCAAAAATATTAAGCAGCACAATCGTATTTAAAGGGTTAGTTCACCCAAAAATGAAAATTCTGTCATTTATTACTCACCCTCATGCTGTTCCACACCCGTAAGACCTTCATTAATATTCGGAACACAAATTAAGATATTTTAGTTGAAATCCGATGTCTCCATGAATCCTCCATAAGGGAGCAATGACATTTCCTCTCTCAAGATCCATAAAAGGTACCAAAAACATATTTAAATCGGTTCATGTGAGTACAGTGGTTCAATATTAATATTATAAAGCGACTAGAATATTTTTGGTGCTCCAAAAAAAAACAAAATAACGACTTATTTAGTGATGGCCGATTTCAAAACACTGCTTCAGGAAGCATCGGAGCACAATGAATCAGTGTATCGTATCATGATTCAGATTGTGCGTCAAACTGAAATCACGTGACTTTGGCGCTCCGAACAGCAGATTCAGTACACTGATTCATTGTGCTCCGATGCTTCCTGAAGCATTGTTTTGAAATCAGCCATCACTTTATAAGTCGTTATTTTGGGTTTTTTGGCGCACCAAAAATATTATTTTCGCTTTATAATATTAATATTGAACCACTGTACTCACATGAACTGATTTAAATATGATTTTGGTACCTTTATGGATCTTGAGAGAGGAAATGTCATTGCTCCCTGTGGAGGCCTCACTGACCCATCGGATTTCAGCTAAAATATCTTAATTTGTGTTCCGAAGATGAACGAAGGTCTTATGGGTGTGGAACGGCATGAGGGTAAGTAATAAATGACATTATTTTCATTTTTGGGTGAACTAACCCTTTAACATTGATAATAATAATAAGTGTTTCTTAAGCAGCAAATCGGCATATTAGAATGATTTCTGAAGGATCATGTGAGACTTAAGACTGGAGTAATGATGCTGAAAATTCAGCTTTACCATCACAGCACTACAACACATTTTAAAATATATTAAAACTGAAAATTTTAAATTGTAATATTTCACAATAATATTGTTTTTTACTGTATTTTTGATCAAATAAATGCAGCTGTGCAGAGCAAAAAAAAATAAAAATAAAAAAACATTAAAAACCTTACTGACCCCAGATTTAGTAGGCTTAGTAACCAGACTGACCACAGGTAGTGTAAATGTCATTTTTCATATGATTATATGTGTGTAACATTGTTTTCAGGGTGAGAGTCAAGGTCAGGGGACATTCACCAAGATCTTCAAAGGGATTCGGAAAGAGCAGGGAGACTATGGAGAAACTCATAAGACTGAAGTCATCGTCAAAGTTTTGGACAAAGCACACAGAAATTACTCTGAGGTAAGATATAGAATAAATGTCCTGTTTTAAGAGAGGATTTCATCAAAGGAGAAAATGTGAAACCGATTTTGGAATTGAATTGTGACTACCTGAATTGAATCCTGGCTACCCACCCTATGTCTGAAATTGCCCCCCATACCCTTAAATAGGGCACTACTTGAGGGAACAGCCATTTTTAGTGGTGTCCGAGACCTTAGTGGACATTATCGAGTGCACTCATTCAATCCCACAATGCACCGAAATAACGAGTGTACAACTGATGTACGACCATTTGCTGGAGAATACACATAATGCTATGTGAGTCACGCGCCAAATGAATTAACACATCTCACCAGAAGACGGCACCCGCAGCTCATCCATCCATCATCCATTTTACAAACCACTCGTCCGCGGCGTACAGGGTATAATACAGGTATAAATTCAGTTTTGATTATTAAGTTGTTTATCTAAGGTTTATACATAATTTCCATGATAGAATTCAAGATGAATCCTTTCAACTTCTGGAGCTGCCAGTTTGCTCAGTTTCAAATGATTGTTAAACGGCAAGCACAATTATGCAGAAGCGGCATCCCTTCAGGCATGTTCATTGCCCAAATTCACTCACTCGTATACTCACTCCTTCAGGTGAACTGTATTAGTGAACAAATGTAAGGAATAGTGAAAGAGGGTATAGGGTGTGATTTCAGATTCAGCCCTGCAGAGTTTAGCTTTAATACACCTGAGCCTGCTAATCAAGCTCTTCAGGGTTGCTAGAAAATCACAGGCAGGTGTGCTGAAGCAGGTTGGATATAAACATTGCAGGGCAGTGGGTCTCCAGGAGCAGGGTTGAAGACGTCTGCTTTAATATAACATTTCATAACAAGATGTGGCATGTTTCAGTCTCACTAAAGGAAGTAAGCTTGTTTGTGCTTGATTAAGTAATGTACCATGTGTCTTCTTCAGTCTCTTAATTTTTCCTCCTCTGTAAGTCTTTCTTTGAGGCAGCCAGCATGATGAGTCAGCTCACCCACAAGCATCTGGTGTTGACCTATGGTATCTGTGTGTGCGGAGAGGAAAGTAAGTGTTCACACTGTTCACGTGACCAAAATGATTTACCGCAGCATACGTACTTGAGCTTGTGGATTTTTTTTTTTTTTTTTTTTTTTTTTGTAGACATCATGGTGCAGGAATATGTGAAGTTTGGGTCCTTGGACACGTATCTGAAGAAAAACAAGAACTCAATATCAGTTAATATCCTGTGGAAGCTGGAAGTGGCCAAGCAGCTTGCCTGGGCTATGCTCTTTTTGGTAAGAAACAGCAACAATTCAGGAATAGCCCATGTGGATTGTGAGCCAAGTAGACTAATGCTTTTGTTCTTTCACAAACAGGAGGAAAAGAATCTGGCTCATGGGAATGTGTGTGCAAAAAACATCCTTTTGATCAGGGAGGAGGACAGGACGTTGGGAAACTCTCCATTCATCAAACTAAGTGACCCTGGCATCAGCATCACAGTGCTGCCCAGAGAGAGTGAGTGAACAGCATGAAGGCTCTTGGGAGAACTTGTGTCAATCTGTAGCCGCCTTTTCATTATCTCCAATATTGGCATATGGTGTTCGCATTTTGCCATCTTAGTGGCATTTGCACTATACTTTCAAAGTGGTCAAGAATCAGCCGTTACCCTCTGCTTATTTTTCATGGTAAAGTGAATGAATAATGAACGTATAAATATTTCCACACAAAACAAATGACAGCCAGTACGCCTAAAAGAAAAGTTTAGTTTTTTTTAGGGCTAATCAACATAAATACTTGGTCTAATTGGTCATAATTAAACGGCTTTTCACACTCACACTGACCAGCAGAGGGCAGAAGTCACTGTGCATCTTATTAAAGAGATGGTTCACCCAAAAAAGAAAAAAAATATATCATTTACTAACCCTTTTATTGTCCAGAAGTCAATGGTTCCAACACAACAACAACAGCAAAAAAACAGATGTTATTCCACAGAAGAAAGAAAGTCATGCATGTTTGAAATAACATGATTAAATGATGACAGAATTTTCATTTCTGGGTGAACTATATTCCTTTAAGATTTGTTGTTGATATGGTCCAAATGCATTCTGTCACGTAGTGTCATATAGTGGTGTGGTCAATCGATGTGAGGTTTTTTAATAACCATTTGGCCAATATAATGAAAACTTGTCTATTAGCACATAATTTAATCAAAGCACATGTACATGAAATTGCAAAATTATATTTATTATATTTATATATTTTATTTAACAAAATTAATCTATGCCAAATGGGAGAATTTATTTGATCACTGGTAATAGGGTTGTCACATTTGATCAAAATATTTGTGTCTAATTTTAAACATTTTTGTAGTTCTCCTGGAGCGAATTCCCTGGGTGTCGCCTGAATGCGTCTTAGATCCTAAAAACCTGAGTCTTGCCTCAGACAAATGGAGCTTTGGGACAACTTTATGGGAGATTTGCAGTGGAGGAGAAAAGCCACTTGCCAACATGGATAGTTCCAAGGTAAAGCAATACTTGTGTCCTCAATATACTAATACAGTAAATATTAATCAGAAAAGCCTGTTTTAGTAAGAAGTACTGTTAAAGGAATAATCCAAACCCCTTGAAACACATTTCTTGTATTCCTCCATTCAGAAACACTTGTTCTATGAAAACAGTCACCAGCTACCTGCTCCCAAGTGGACAGAGCTTGCTAACCTGATCAACAGCTGCATGGACTACGAGCCAACATTCAGACCTTCATTTAGAGCCATCATACGAGACCTCAACAGTCTCTTCTGCCCAGGTCAGAACAGAACACACTGTGACACACACAGTCCCGCTGGCAT